>NC_053489.1:97213968-97515397 GCF_905171775.1 Rana temporaria
GTTAATAAAGTATTGAAGTCACTGGATCAGCATGACAGCAAACTAGCAGTTTATTTAACCATTTCAGCCACGGAGGATTTGGCTGCCAAATGACTGGGCCACTTTTTGCGATTCTGCACTGAGTCGATTTAACTGACAATTGCGCAGTCGTGCGACGTGGCTCACAAACAAAATTGACGTCCTTTTTTTCCCACAAATAGAGCTTTCTTTTGGTGGTATTTGATCACCTCTGCGATTTTTTTTTTGCGCTATAAACAAAAATAGAGCGACAATTTTGAAATAAAGTTATATTTTTTACTTTTTGCTATAATAAATATCCCCACAAAATATATATATAAAAAATGTTTTTCCTCAGTTTAGGCAGATATGTATTCTTCTACATATTTTTGGTAAAAAAAAAAATGCAAAAAGCGTTTATTGATTGGTTTGCGCAAAAGTTATAGCGTCTACAAAATAGGGGATAGTTTTATGACATTTTTATTAATATTTTTTTTTTACTAGTAATGGCGGCGATCAGCGGTTTTTATCATGGCTTCGACATTATGGCGGACACATCAGACACTTTTGACACTATTTTGGCACCATTCACATTTATACAGCGATCAGTGCTATAAAAATGCACTGATTACTGTATAAATGTGACTGGCAGTGAAGGGGTTAACCACTGGGGGGGCTAGGAAGGGGTTAAGTGTGTCCTAGGGATGTGTTCTAACTGTGTGGGGGCGGGGCTTACTGTGACACGACACTGATCGCTGCTCCCAATGAGAAGGAGCAGACGATTTTTTTAAAATCGAAGCAGTACTTACCGTTTTAGAGATATATCTTCTCCGCCGCTTCCGGGTATGGGCTGCCGGACTGGGCGTTCCTATTTGATTGACAGGCTTCCGACAGGCTTCCAACGGACGCATACAGCACGTCACGATTTTCCGAAAGTAGCCGAACGTCGGTGCGCATGCGCCGTATAGAGCCGCACCGACGTTCGGCTTCTTTCGGCTACTCGTGACGCGATGTATGCGACCGTCGGAAGCCTGTCAATCAAATAGGAACGCCCAGTTCCGAAGACCATACCCGGAAGCGGCGGAGAAGATCTATCTCTAAAACGGTAAGTACTGCTTCGATTTAACAAAAAAAACACCCGATTCCCCTTCACAAAATGAGCCTCAATCTAATGTTAAAAATTGTTTTTCGGGTGAACTCCCGCTTTAATGTGAGATCTGGGGTCAAAAAGACCTCAGATCTCACATTTACACTTAAATGCAATAAACAATAAAAAGAAATGTCTTTTAAAAAAATAAAAATTCCCCTTTAAGACCATTGGGCGGAAGTGACGTTTGACGTCGCTTCCATCATCCAATGTTATAGAGCCGAGTGGGGGCCATCTTTCCCTATCTCGTCTCCATGCTGCTGAGGGGAGAACATTGCATCGTCTCCGCTGCTACCGACGGCTCCAGTAAGGGGCGGAGATGACCGGAGCGTGGAGGGAGGGGAGGGGCACCTCTCCCGCTGCCGATAAAAGAGATCTCGCGGAGAATCCACTCTAATCTGAAAGAGGACCACCCGCTGTCAAAGTACTGACGTATAACGACGGCCAGTGGTCCGCAAGTGGTTAAACAATATAGGCTCTTATTGCATACAGTAGCTATACCTGCAAAAGAGGGCAGCTTGAAATCATCTAGCAAGACATGGTTTTCTTTTTTTTTCTTTCATAAGATTTTTTTTTACTAAAGTTCCACTTTAATTGTCACTTATTGACTCCCCTTTCTGTATTTTACATGGTTCCATTTGGAGACTGAGAAAATAAAACCCTGGGTATTCTACCATCCTACATGGCTATGGACTCCATTCCTCAGGAAAGGACTGAAGACCGGAAAGCTTTTGGCTTGGGGGCAAATATAACCAACTAGCACTTTCGTGGATAGATTTATGTGGACTATGTGAAAGATGGGTGTTCTTAAAGGGCGTGGTTTATTGTGACACATCTTTTTCCCATCTTCCAGGACTAGCTTCATATGCAGCTAGGGCTGGACTGGGACAAAAATTTGGCCCTGGACTTCATCCAGACTGGCCCACTTTGACAGGTCTCTCCCATGGCGGCCGGACAACTCCCGCACCCCCCCCCCCCGGCCACCCAAGCCCCCTCCCTCCCTTCACTAGCCATTCTACTTTATTAGAGTAAAACGGTTGGTACTGGTACTCTTATAGGCAGTACCATTGGGGAAGCTAGACATTATTTCACCCGGGGCAAAGAATCAGTTTGGTGCCCCCCCTTATGGGACAAGATTAGGCAGAAGTGAGAAAGTCTCAGGCCATAGCTGTTGTGAGTCAGCTGTCTGTCCCCTCCCCCATGCTCCTCTGTCATCCCCCTGCTCCTCTGGTCCTCCCCCTGCTTCTCTATTTCCCCCAGGTGAGCGCTGCAGGAAGGGAGAGACAGATGAGCAGAGGGGGGCGGCGGTCCGCTGTCACTGAAGCCGGCCCACTGAGCCATCGGCCCACCGGGAAACTCCCTGTAGTCCCAATGGCCAGTCCATCCTTGTATGCAGCTCCCTGCATTGAGTCATATGGCATCTCAGAGCCACAAAAGAGGTTGAGGCTGGAAGACTCTCTCTCCTAAGCACTGTGATTGCAGATTTAACTGGGGAGCAGGTGGCTATATAATGTCCAGCATGGGTCACTGACTGCAGGTCTTGCTCTGATCGATGACTGAATGGTGAAGAATCCCCACGCAGGGCCATCAGCCCAACATATCTTATAAGTACTGGGCAGTTGGCAAATGCCACATGGGAGATGGGCCGTGAGTCATGTTCAACCATTTCCAGAAATATCCAGGTATATCTCTTCACTCATAGAAAAATGTCCACATTTTCTCATGTTACAACCAAAAACGTAAATGTATTTTATTGGGATTTTATGTGAAAGACCAACACAAAGTGGCACGCAATTGTGAAGTGGAAGGAAAATGATAATTGTTTTTCAAAACTTTTTACAAATAAATATCTGAAAAGTGTGGCGTTCATTTGTATTCAGCCCCCTTTACTCTGATACCTTTAACTAAAATCTAGTGGAACCAATTGCCTTCAGAAGTCACTTAATTAGTAAATAGAGTCCACCTGTGTGTAATTTAATCTCAGTATAAATACAGCTGTTCTGTGAAGACCTCAGAAGTTTGTTAGAGAACCTTAGTGAACAAACAGCATCATGAAGACCAATGAACACACCAGACAGGTCAGGGATAAAGTTGTGGAGAAGTTTAAAGCAGGGTTAGGTTTTAAAAAAAAAATATCCCAAGCTTCGAACATCTCACAGAGCATTGTTCAATCCATCATCCGAAAATGGAAAGTATGGCACAACTGCAAACCTACCAAGACATGGCTGTCCACCTAAACTAGCAAGCCGGGCAAGCAGAGCATTAATCAGAGAAGCAGCCAAGAGTTCAGTGGTAACTCTTGAGAAGCTGCAGAGATCCACAGCTCAGGTGGGAGAATCTGTCCACAGGACAACTATTATGCCGCGTACACACGACCATTTTTAATGTCCTAGAAAAATTTCAGACGGAATTTTGGCTCAAACTTGTCTTGCATACACACGGTCACACACAATCAAAATTTCTGACAAGAACTTGGAGCCTACACGGTCGGAATTTCCGTCCAAAAGCTCACATTGAACATTTTTTGTCGGAATTTCCGATGGTGTGTACGTGGCATTAGAGTCTGCAAAAGACCTGAGACTGGGGCAGAGGTTTACCTTCCAGCAGGACAACAAACCCTAAACATACAGCCAGAGCTACATTGGAATGGTTTGGATCAAAGCATATTCATGTGTTAGAATGGCCCAGTCAAAGTCCAGATCTAAATCCAATTGAGAAGCTGTGGTAAAACATGAAAATTACTGTTCACAGACGCTCCCCATCCAATCTGACAGAGCTTGAGCTATTTTGGTATATCACATAAAATCCCAATAAAATACATTTACGTTTTTGGTTGTAACATGACAAAATGTGGAAAATTTCAAGGGGTGCGAATACTTTTTCAAGGCACTGTACACTGAGTATGGGAAAAAGTGTAAGCCTACTGTTATCGAAAGTTAAAGCGGAGTTCCAACCACAATTAGCATTTTTTAAATGTATGTCCTTTCATCCTGCTTTTTATAATATAAATCCGGTCACTTACTATTTTACAATCCGCCGCCGATCCGCATAGATATTCAAAAAAGATAGTTTATAAAACTATATCTACACCGTTGTCATTTTGCTTGTGGGCATTGTGAAGCCTACAGGCACTTACTTCCTGAAAGTCTTGGATGGGGAGTGATAATTGGACAGCACACTGCATCCTGGGAAATGATGACACACATTTCCCAGGAGCATTAGAGGGAGATGATGTCAGAATCCTAGGTGGATTCAAAGGTAGATTTCGTGGGACTGCATAGCAACAGGCATTTCCAGATGAGTAAAAAAAACTTTTTTTTTTTTTTTCTTTTTTTGTTGTAAGCTAGAGTTTAAAGCAAAATTTTTTTTTTTGATGGAACCTCCACTTTAAGGTCTCTCAGGCATTAAAACACCTGGGAATTGCATATAGCATAACAGCAGTATTTCTGACACACAAAAAATCCAGTCAAAACTGTCCATTAAAATGGCCAAAGATGGATCAATTTTGGCTGGTTCACCAGGGACTGGCGGAATTTTGATCCATGTGTGGCCACTGTAGTTGAACTACCAATCAACTTCTGTTCAACTGCCCAATGAGATAAATGCCATTGCATCAGTGGCTGCAACCAATGGTCTGTGTATTCTCATAGCGGAGGAGTCTCCCTAAAGTCAGAACACAATAGCTCAGCGGGGAGGATTCCCCCATCCACCTCAAATGTGTGGATGGGGGAATCAGTTCAGTTTTTTTTAATGTATCCTGCTGGCTGAATGAAAAAAAAAAATAGAATCATGCATGGCTGGGTTTACTCTAAAATTAACAGACAATAGCCGCAAATCACTTTGTGGCTTAATGTCCCATACACACGGTCGGAATTTCCGACAGCAAATGTCTGATGCAAGCTTTTTGTCAGAAATTCCGACCGTGTGTATGCTCCACCGGACTTTTGCTGGTGGAATTTCCGCCAGCAAAAGTTTGAGAGCAGGTTCTCTATTTTTCAGACGGAAAAAATTCAGATCGGTAATTCCGATCATCTGTAGCAAATCCGACGCATGCTCGAAAACAATTTGACGCATGCTCGGAAGCATTGAACTTAATTTTCTCGACTCGTCGTAGTGTTGTACGTCACCACGTTCTTGATGGTCGAAAGTTCAGAAAACTTTTGTGTGACCGTGTGTATGCAAGCCAAGCTAGAGCGGAATTCCATCGGAAAAAACATTCATGGTTTTTCAGACGGAAAATCCGATCGTGTGTATGCGGCATAAGGTTTGTGGAAAATAATAGTTTGTCCGTCTTCCAATAGTACACTTAGAACTAGCTGTTTAGCTGTTGCCCTACTGTCCTGTCAGTTTGATTGTAGATATACAGTCAAATAAAGGACAGCAACAATTAGGTCATAGTCCAGGACCTTTCATTCTATAGCAAGCAAAATGATTTGGGGGAAGTGCTATTGGTGTGTCTAGTGGTTGGCTATTTTGTACGTAGGTCTTCATCAATATTACCCAGTTTTACTCTGTAAATGCCACAGCAGTGTGCAATGAACTTGTATAGGATCCATTTGTTGGTGGTACTGCACACCATAGGCAAAGAGGGGTATTTTTTTCATGGCCTAAAGCAAATCATTGCTGCTGCACCATGTGTACAACCCCATCCAGCTGCCTTTGCTTAAAGGAGAAGTGTGGAAATATAGAAAAATAAAAAAACATACTTACCTATTGAAGGGAGAGTTGGCAATAGGGACGGGGAAGGGGCAATGGGACTTTCCAATGAAACAAAACACTAGGGCAAGATGAGTCAATCAATAGGGTAAATAAAACATTTAATAGTAACATCATTGGGTATGGTACATAGAATGACATTCATGGTACATCCATAAAACAATACCAGGTATGGTATACAATGATTGGTAAATCATATCAGACATGGTAAAAACTAGTTGCATAAAATGCATAGTAACGCATGATTCTCATAGATGTCAGTGATATACCCAAATGTTGAACATATTAAAATAGTACAGTAAAATAACATTGATAAATGACTCAAATTTTTTCAATATGACTCATGGTAACTTCATGATTGCTGTGATATATCATCAATTAGTAGTAAGGCTCACCTATTGGCTGCAGCGTAGATCTGATGCTGCAAACTGTCCCCTGCTGGCTCTAAGCCCAAAAATCAAGTGATCATATGACCGCTGATCACTCAGTTCTCAGGTCCACTCTGAGCAGAGAACATGGACTGTCAGTCACCATCTCTCTGCTCTGGCCCTCCCGCACTCACTGGAATGCCAGGCAGGAGAGGGGGTGGGAGTTGTTGGCTCTGCCTCTTAGTGGTTCATTGAAAGGCTGAGCCAGCTGCCTGTAAGGCATCTGGGTGGATCCCGACAGTATTGTCCGGATCCCCCCAGAGTCTGGAGCAGCTATCTGATGTCAGCCAACAGTGGGCTTTAGCCCATTGTCAGCTAATTGTGGGTCACAGGAAAGCACAAGTAAGTGCACTCCTGTTTATCCACAAAATAGTTTTTGCCAACTTTTAAGGCAGCCCCCAACCATAAGTGTAAACAATATTTATGTGTAAATCCCTGCACTCAGTGTACACCAAAAATAAATAAAAAAAAAACAAGCAATCTTAGTGTAGAATGCTGTGTGGCAAACCTGTGTTCCATGCTGGTTTCCCGCAGTACATTCAAATCATACTGCCCTTGCAATCTGCAGCAGTTGTCAGTAGGACACCCCAAACGCAGGTCGCAAATTCAGTGCATTTGCCTGCACCATATCGCATGGTACAAATGTAGCATGCAATCTGGTTGCAGTGTGTTTCCAAAAGAAGTGCATGCATTCCTCTTGGTGCGGTGCGATTTCAGCCCATTCAAAATGAATGGACTAAAGTCTCACTGCACAGAACTGTGTGTGAATCACACAGGAACACGCAGCTCGATCCTCTATAATTCACATGCAGTCCCTAGTGTGAATGGGGCCTTAAACCTGCAGGAAAGTCACAATCTAACCACTTCAATACAGGGCACTTTCACCCATTCCATTCCAGGCCGACTTTCAGCTTTTAGCACTGTTGCAATTTGAATGACAATTGCACGGTCATGCAACACTGTACTCAAATTAAAAGTTTACCTTTGGTGGTATTTAAGTAATATTTTTTTTTCTTCACCGATGTGTAATGATGAGGCTGCACAAACGAGACTGCACTGATGGGCACTGATAGGCAGCACTAATAGGCTGCACTGATGGGCACTGATGAGGCAGCACCGATGAGACTGCATTGATGGGCACTGCTAGGCTGTACTGATGGGCACTGGTGGACACTGGGCCACTGTGATTGGCCCTTTACACAGCAATCACAGAACACGCACAGGATACGTGTTCATGGAGCGCCATGCTGTAGTCGTCTTTCGCTTTCACACGGTGATAAAGTGGCTAAATAATGCCTGAATATCGCAACAATTTAAATATACAACAACTAATTAGGTACACTATCCCTTAAAGTGATATACATAATCAGTATGATGCAACATATAACATATAACTAAAAATGTACATAAAAAATAAAGTGCAAAACACAGCAATAAATAGAAGTGCATCAACTAAATATGTGCAAATTATGCTGTGAAAGAGATGTATCCACTCCAAAAAAAGGGCTAGTGCAATAAATAATGAATAATAATTGAATGATTTCATATAAAATCCAGTTTACAACTGATCAACTGTGAAATGTGAAAAATTTTGAATCCACCGGCGCTGACTCTTTACACCAATTTCATTGCTCCTTCACCACACCAATGCACATTGTCACCTGCTGGCGGGGGGCCTGGCAGGTGACGAGCGATCAATCGAGCAACCAGGGGGAAGCAGCAATCGATCGAGATGGTGGGGGGTGGTGGGTGGTTTATGTGGTTGGTTGGCTGGGGGGGGGGGGGGGGGTGCAGGCCGCTGCCCCCCCCATGAAAATTGAGCACCAGCTGCCACTGCAATCCACGACTTTCAAGCAGCCTGAATCTGCAGCTGTACAGGATGACATCACTGCCAGAAGCATCGCCTTTATGTGTTTCGCCTGACGTCTTCAGAGGACAATGGGCACAGGGGGTCACCAAAGGTAGATGACTGAAGTTTGGAAAAACACTGGCTTAGCTGATGACTCTCAATTTTTCTTCTTGACAGCTCATGGTAGGATCACAATTTGTCAATCATTGTGTGATGGTAAAGGGAATGTGGCACAAATGTGGCAAAATGATATGTATTTTTTAAATGCTTCAGGAGAGTCAGGACGCCCACTAACACACAACTCTCCTGTGGTACAAGGGAGGGGGCGAGCATGACACTCCACACCAGGAAGAAAGCCTCGCATTACGGTGGCGAGTTACAGACAGAAGAACAGGAAGTGAGGATTTCTCAGAAGAAATAAGGACATTTAAAAGCAAAATCGAAGGACGAGGTAAGTGAAGGAGGACTGCACTAAGGTAAAGGAAGCTATTTAGGAAAAAAAAAATTGTACCTTTTCAACCCCTTTAAAAGTATCCACTAGCATTGCAAGTGAAATGGTGACAACACATTTGTACAACTGGGAGACAGCTGTCCCCAAAAACAGGAAGTGCCTGAACAAGAACCTTTATGGCAACATCACTAGGTATTATTTAATGAAAACTGCCGATCTAAAAGGATTGAAAACAATGCTTGAAATTACATTAGTGAAAGCTTATATTTGATTTTTCTAAATGGGTATAAATTTACTTTAAATTAGCAAATAAAGGGTATTATACCCCAAACTTTCTGCATCAATCCATGGCTACAACATTCTGCTACTACTATATCTAGTACAGTAGAAGAAACAATTCACATTTTCCTAATCTTATACTATAGCACCACCTGCTGGAAATATACATTTATAGCAAAAACCCTGCAAAGCTGCTTTAAAACAGACTAGAACTTTTGTCAATTTATCAATTAATAAAACAAAATAAATAAAAAGAAATACAAATTAAATTCTGTTCACGCTAATGCGGCTTCTTCTGCATCTGCCATTGCACTGCAATGCACAACATTGTAAGTCACATTATTTTCTATGGTGCTCGTTCAATGCATTATGGTGCTGTGCGTTTTTTTTATAAGGTATAGGTTCTTGGTTTGATGCAGCATAGTGCGTTTTTGAACCCATGGGGCCAGATCCACGTAGATCGGCGTAATTTTAAGCAGGCGTAGCGTATCGTAGTTACGCTACGCTGCCGCTACTTTGAGAGGCAAGTGCTGTATTCTCAAAGCACTTAGTCTAAAGTTACGGCGGCGTAGCGTAACTGTGTCGGCGTAAGGGTGCGCAATTCAAATGGATAAGATGTGGGCGTGTTTTATGTTAATTCTACTTGACCCCACGTAAATTACGTTTTTTTTTAACGCCGTCCTTGGGGCACCCCAGTGCGCATGCTCGAAATCATGTCGCAAATAGTCAATGCTTTCGACAAGAACGTAATTTACGCAAAGCCCTTTTCGCGAACGTTTTACGCAAATGACGTAAACGACGGGAAATTCAACGCTGGACCGACGTCTATACTTAACATTGCGTACGCTTCATAGACCCAGGGGTAACGTTACGCCAAAAAAAGCCTTACGGAAACGACGTAAAAAAATGCGCCGGGTGGACGTACATTTGAGGATTGGCGTATCTAGCTAATTTGCATACTCTACGTGGAAATCAACGGAAGCGCCACCTAGCGGCCAGCGTAAATATGCACCTAAGATCCGACGGCGTACTAGGATGTACGCCAGTTGGATCTAGCCCCCATTCAGGCGTATCTTGTTTTGTGGATACAAAACAAAAATACGCCGGAGCAACCTAGAAGTTACGTGGCGTATCAATAGATACGCCGACGTAACTTCTTTGTGGATCTGGCCCAAGGACTTTAATGGCAGTGCATGAAAAACTTTTTCTTAATGACACCTCCCATGCATTGGCAAACAAATTTTCGCTTGAATCGAGGTGCAGTACAATTTTATGTAGAGCTACCCCCCTAGGAGCCGCTGGTGAATGTGATCCCCGACCTGCACAGCCAGGCACACTGTATTTTCCACAGCAAACAGAGTCAGGAAACAGTCCAATCAGCTTTGTTTTTTATTTTTCTCAATCAGGACCGTGCAACTTTGTTTTTTTTGTGTTTTATTAGGGAATTTAGGGGCCTTTCACACGGACGGATAGAATGGTGCTTTTAGCTGCGGATTTTCTAGTTTTCTACCGCAGCTAAAAGCACACAATGCTTTCCTATGGCCCCATTCACACACAACGTTTAGCTGCGATTTCGTTGCATGCGGTTTGGTGCGAATAGAAAAAATAGAATTGAATGCGTCCAGGTGCGATTAAGCGCAGCTATATGCACTTAACCGCAGGTAATCGCTGTCTTTTGTGTCAACTGCGGATAGCAGCGTGAGAAAAAAAAAAGAACAACAGGAAGCACATCATAATAAAATAAAAATAAAAAGGGTTGCTATGGAAATGACTACCGCAGCTAAACGCGGCCGCATGTAACCGCACGTAATCGAAATGTACAAATGCAGCTAATCGCAGTGCCCAGAGCCTTGAACTTTACTGAAAATGTACATTCTTTTAATTGCGGCAAAACTGACGTCCGTCTGAAAGGGGCCTTAAACTTGGATGGGGAATATGGGATGCCCACTTGATCAGTGCAGTAAAGTCTTCAGGGACAACTACATACACACACTGGGGCAGATTCATCAAGAGATACAACGGTGGATCTCCTGATCCGCCGTCGTATCTGTGAGAGCCGACGGTCGGATCTGTGAGATCCCACGGTCGGAGCTATGCGACTGATTCATAAGAATCAGTTCCGCATAGATCTCCCTTAGATCCGACTGGTGTAAGTGACTTACACCAGTCGAATCTTAGGCTGTAGTCTCCCGCCGGCCGCTAGGTGTCGTCGCTTTTTTTTACACGTCGCATATGCAAATGAGGAGAACCGCCGATTCACGTCCGTCCGTACGCCCGTCGCTCTTTTTCAACGTCGTTTGCGTTTGGCTTTTTCTGGCGGATAGCTACCCCTGCTATATGAGGGGTAGCTAATGTTAAGTATGGCCGACGTTCCCACGCCGAGTTTTAAATTTGTTACGTCGTTTGCGTAAGTCTGTCGGGAATACGGATGGCCGTAAGTAACCTAGCCGCCGAAAACAATGACGTCCTAGCGACGTCATTTGGAGCATGCGCACTGGGCTTTTTCGCCGGCGGCGCATGTGCAGTTAAATCGGCGCGGGAACGCGCCTGATTTAAATTGTACACTCCCCCTAGCCGCGGAATTTGCATTCCGCCGGGGGGAGTTAAGATCCGACGGTGCAATTTGCGAGGTAAGTGCTTTATGAATCATGCACTAGCCTCGCTAAATTGCACCGGCGGATCGTAAAACACGTAGATCTGGCGGATCTAAAGATCCGCTGATCTACATGAATCTGGCCCAGTATATACACTCCTCTGCCTCCTCCACAAACTTGCTTGCAGATCTCCTTCAACTCTTCCAGCACAACTCTTGCTTGTGGTACTACAACAGCTGGCACTGTTTGAATGGTCCAATAAAGGCTCATCTAGACCAGTAGCAAATGCCTCTTACAAGCAGGGACAGTGGGCTCCTTTGGTGTAGCACAGGAAGTCCTACTGCACAGCTGTCTTATCTGAGGCTACTGCTCCATGTACCACCTCTTCAGGCACTGCCAGCCCACCTGGCTGAAGCTGCCCCCTTCTCCTGCCTGTTTCACAACAGTCCTCCTGACCGACTCTGTATCCATCCAGACTAGTCTCATCCAGTCCTCTCAGTCCTCCTGACTGTGTGTCACTCACCAGCCCACCTGGATGTCTTCCTCCCTGGAGATTTGCTCGGCAGTGTCCTCCTGCTGTCCTCTCCTTCCTCCCATGCCTCTTAGTCAGGATCCCTCCATGTGTCATGAGAAGGGTCCCTTCCGCACCTGAGCCCAGGCCTGAGTTCACCCTCCCAGACTAGAGGGTTACTTTCTGACAGCCTATCACTCCATCTCCATCTTACACTCTACTGCCTCCCGCTGGGCAGACCCTGAGTATTGCACTGCACTCCACTGCACCCTGCTAACCCAACTTTTGGGGATTGGTCGGGGGCCCTCATGAATACTCCAGGCAGCTCCACCTTTCTTCCCCTCCCAATCTTCTAGAAGTTTCCAGTAAGTTCTAGAAGTAGGGGAGTGGGGGAGGTCTCAGTGATGCTGCCTGTGAGTCATCCAGCCCTCCCTGGATCTCTGCCCAACCCAGGAAAAAAACACACAGGGCCAGATTCATGAAGCACTTACACCGATTTTTTGGTAGATGCGCGGCGTAAGTGCAGATTTGCGCCGGCGGATCGCTGCGCTGTACCCAGAGAACCAGATTACGCCTCCAAATAGACTTCATCGCCTCGGTGTAACCTTTCCACGCCGGCGCGGCGTTGGCGCAGATTTACGCTGGTCGGATCTGGCGCGGCCATGGTTTTTGTGTTTTAAATATGCAAATTAGGTTTTTGGGCCGATTCATCAACTTAAGCTTGACCGGCGCAGGCTACTCCCAGTGCGCGGAGCAGAAATTTCCGGCGCCAAGTTACACCTCATAAAAGCAGGGGTAACTTTGCACCAAACTTGCAGAGGTCAGCTGGAGAGCAGCTAAAGCAGCAGCGTTACAAACGAACTGAGCAACAACACTTGCTGGACAACACATCTGTGTGCCAATATGCCAGGGGCAGCCACTCTGTGGCCCATAGAGGCGGTCCCCATGTTGGGAGAGGCCCTCAATAATTACAACCCTCTCCTCTGGGCTGAAATTGGTCATCCGCCCACCTGAGGATTCCTCATCAGCCATAACTGCCCCACCACAATGCAAACGACCTAGCTTGGGAAAAAAAAGCTTCAGTACATTTGCACCTGCAGGGCGGAAGTCTGGGCTGATTTATGGACTGGGCGTTGGCAGGGGCGTACCTAGAGCATTTGGCACCCGGGGCGGATCCTACATCTGGCACCCCCCCCCCCCCCCCAACGTTTACCTGAAAAAACCCTGAAAAAAACATTGGAAAATAAGTTATTAACTTACTTAAACCTATTTCAATTATTTATAACATTTACTGAACAGATAATACATGTCTACATTCTGCACACTGTAAATCGCACATGTCTACATTCTGCACACTGTAAATCGCACGTGTCTACATTCTGCACACTAAGTCGCACGTGTCTACATTCTGCACACTGTAAGTCGCACGTGTCTACATTCTGCACACTGTAAGTCGCACGTGTCTACATTCTGCACACTGTAAATCGCACGTGTCTACATTCTGCACACTAAGTCGCACGTGTCTACATTCTGCACACTGTAAGTCGCACGTGTCTACATTCTGCACACTGTAAATCGCACGTGTCTACATTTTGCACACTAAATCGCACGTGTCTACATTTTGCACACTAAATCGCACGTGTCTACATTTTGCACACTAAATGGCACGTGTCTACATTTTGCACACTGTAAATCGCATGTGTCTAAATTCTGCACACTAAGTCGCATGTGTCTAAATTCTGCACACTGTAAGTCGCACATGCCTACATTCTGCAACCCTCCCAATCAGGTCAGCTACAGTGTTACACTATACACATGGCAGGGGGTTGCGGACACAGTAATCACCCCCCCCCCCCAATCAGGGCCGTCTTAATAGCATCATGGGCCAAGGAACAGCTGCTTTGGGTAAAAAAGCAGGGGCCCCCCATGCAACTGGGGCCCCTGGGCAGTGCCCAGTGTGCCCTCTCATTAAGACAGCCCTGGGGCAGCTACATACAGTGCTAGTACACATGGCAGGGTGTGGCGGACACAGTAATCACCCCCCCCAAATCAGGTCAGCTACCTACAGTGCTAGTACACATGGCAGGGGGTGGCGGACACAGTAATCACCCCCCCCCAAATCAGGTCAGCTACCTACAGTGCTAGTACACATGGCAGGGGGGTGGCAGACGCAGCAATCACCCCCCCCCCCAATCAGGTCAGCTACATACAGTGCTAGTACACATGGCAGGGGGTGGCAGAAACAGCAATCACCCCCCGCCCCAAATCAGGTCAGCTACATACAGTGCTAGTACACATGGCAGGGGGTGGCAGACAGTAATCACCCCCACCCCAACCCCCCCCAAATCAGGTCAGCTACATACAGTGCTAGTACACATGGCAGGGGGTGGCAGAAACAGTAATCACCCCCCCCCCCAATCAGGTCAGCTACATACAGTGCTAGTACACATGGCAGGGGGTGGTGGACACAGCAATCACCCCCCCCCAATCAGGTCAGCTACATACAGTGCTAGTACACATGGCAGGGGGTGGCAGAAACAGCAATCACCCCCCCCCCCCCCAATCAGGTCAGCTACATACAGTGCTAGTACACATGGCAGGGGGTGGCGGACACAGCAATCACCCCCCCCCCCCAATCAGGTCAGCTACATACAGTGCTAGTACACATGGCAGGGGGTGGTGGACACAGCAATCACCCCCACCCCCCCCAATCAGGTCAGCTACATACAGTGCTAGTACACATGGCAGGGGGTGGCAGAAACAGTAATCACCCCCCCCCCCCAATCAGGTCAGCTACATACAGTGCTAGTACACATGGCAGGGGGTGGCAGACGCAGCAATCCCCCCCCCCCAAATCAGGTCAGCTACATACAGTGCTAGTACACATGGCAGGGGGTGGCAGAAACAGTAATCACCCCCCCCCCCAATCAGGTCAGCTACATACAGTGCTAGTACACATGGCAGGGGGTGGTGGACACAGCAATCACCCCCCCCCCCCCCCAATCAGTCAGCTACATACAGTGCTAGTACACATGGCAGGGGGGGGGGGACACAGCAATCACCCCCCCCCCCCCAATCAGGTCAGCTACATACAGTGCTAGTACACATGGCAGGGGGTGGTGGACACAGCAATCACCCCCACCCCCCCAAATCAGGTCAGCTACATACAGTGCTAGTACACATGACAGGGGGTGGCGGACACAGCAATCACCCCCACCCCCCCAAATCAGGTCAGCTACATACAGTGCTAGTACACATGGCAGGGGGTGGTGGACACAGCAATCACCCCCCCCCCCCCAAATCAGGTCAGCTACATACAGTGCTAGTACACATGGCAGGGGGTGGTGGACACAGCAATCACCCCCACCCCCCCAATCAGGTCAGCTACATACAGTGCTAGTACACATGGCAGGGGGTGGTGGACACAGCAATCACCCCCACCCCCCCCAATCAGGTCAGCTACATACAGTGCTAGTACACATGGCAGGGGGTGGCAGAAACAGTAATCACCCCCCCCCCCCAATCAGGTCAGCTACATACAGTGCTAGTACACATGGCAGGGGGTGGTGGACACAGCAATCACCCCCCCCCCCAATCAGGTCAGCTACATACAGTGCTAGTACACATGGCAGGGGGTGGCAGAAACAGTAATCACCCCCCCCCCAATCAGGTCAGCTACATACAGTGCTAGTACACATGGCAGGGGGTGGTGGACACAGCAATCACCCCCCCCCCCCCAATCAGGTCAGCTACATACAGTGCTAGTACACATGGCAGGGGGTGGCGGACACAGCAATCACCCCCCCCCCCCCCAATCAGGTCAGCTACATACAGTGCTAGTACACATGGCAGGGGGTGGTGGACACAGCAATCACCCCCACCCCCCCAAATCAGGTCAGCTACATACAGTGCTAGTACACATGACAGGGGGTGGCGGACACAGCAATCACCCCCACCCCCCCAAATCAGGTCAGCTACATACAGTGCTAGTACACATGGCAGGGGGTGGTGGACACAGCAATCACCCCCCCCCCCCCAAATCAGGTCAGCTACATACAGTGCTAGTACACATGGCAGGGGGTGGTGGACACAGCAATCACCCCCACCCCCCCAATCAGGTCAGCTACATACAGTGCTAGTACACATGGCAGGGGGTGGCGGACACAGCAATCACCCCCCCCCCCCCAATCAGGTCAGCTACATACAGTGCTAGTACACATGGCAGGGGGTGGTGGACACAGCAATCACCCCCACCCCCCCCAATCAGGTCAGCTACATACAGTGCTAGTACACATGGCAGGGGGGTGGCAGAAACAGTAATCACCCCCCCCCCCCCAATCAGGTCAGCTACATACAGTGCTAGTACACATGGCAGGGGGTGGCAGACGCAGCAATCCCCCCCCCCCAAATCAGGTCAGCTACATACAGTGCTAGTACACATGGCAGGGGGTGGCAGAAACAGTAATCACCCCCCCCCCCAATCAGGTCAGCTACATACAGTGCTAGTACACATGGCAGGGGGTGGTGGACACAGCAATCACCCCCCCCCCCCCAATCAGGTCAGCTACATACAGTGCTAGTACACATGGCAGGGGGTGGCGGACACAGCAATCACCCCCCCCCCCCCAATCAGGTCAGCTACATACAGTGCTAGTACACATGGCAGGGGGTGGTGGACACAGCAATCACCCCCACCCCCCCAAATCAGGTCAGCTACATACAGTGCTAGTACACATGACAGGGGGTGGCGGACACAGCAATCACCCCCCCCCCCCCAAATCAGGTCAGCTACATACAGTGCTAGTACACATGGCAGGGGGTGGTGGACACAGCAATCACCCCCCCCCCAAATCAGGTCAGCTACATACAGTGCTAGTACACATGGCAGGGGGTGGTGGACACAGCAATCACCCCCACCCCCCCAATCAGGTCAGCTACATACAGTGCTAGTACACATGGCAGGGGGTGGTGGACACAGCAATCACCCCCACCCCCCCCAATCAGGTCAGCTACATACAGTGCTAGTACACATGGCAGGGGGTGGCAGAAACAGTAATCACCCCCCCCCCCCAATCAGGTCAGCTACATACAGTGCTAGTACACATGGCAGGGGGTGGTGGACACAGCAATCACCCCCCCCCAATCAGGTCAGCTACATACAGTGCTAGTACACATGGCAGGGGGTGGCAGAAACAGTAATCACCCCCCCCCCCCAATCAGGTCAGCTACATACAGTGCTAGTACACATGGCAGGGGGTGGTGGACACAGCAATCACCCCCCCCCCCCCAATCAGGTCAGCTACATACAGTGCTAGTACACATGGCAGGGGGTGGCGGACACAGCAATCACCCCCCCCCCCCCCCAATCAGGTCAGCTACATACAGTGCTAGTACACATGGCAGGGGGTGGTGGACACAGCAATCACCCCCACCCCCCCAAATCAGGTCAGCTACATACAGTGCTAGTACACATGACAGGGGGTGGCGGACACAGCAATCACCCCCACCCCCCCAAATCAGGTCAGCTACATACAGTGCTAGTACACATGGCAGGGGGTGGTGGACACAGCAATCACCCCCCCCCCCCCAAATCAGGTCAGCTACATACAGTGCTAGTACACATGGCAGGGGGTGGTGGACACAGCAATCACCCCCACCCCCCCAAATCAGGTCAGCTACATACAGTGCTAGTACACATGGCAGGGGGTGGTGGACACAGCAATCACCCCCCCCCCCCCCCAAATCAGGTCAGCTACATACAGTGCTAGTACACATGGCAGGGGGTGGCGGACACAGCAATCACCCCCCCCAATCAGGTCAGCTACATACAGTGCTAGTACACATGGCAGGGGGTGGCAGACACAGTAATCACCCCCCCCCCAACCCCCCCCCCCCCAAATCAGGTCAGCTACATACAGTGCTAGTACACATGGCAGGGGGTGGCAGAAACAGTAATCACCCCCCCCCCCCAATCAGGTCAGCTACATACAGTGCTAGTACACATGACAGGGGGTGGTGGACACAGCAATCACCCCCCCCCCCCCAAATCAGGTCAGCTACATACAGTGCTAGTACACATGACAGGGGGTGGCGGACACAGCAATCACCCCCCCCCCCAAATCAGGTCAGCTACATACAGTGCTAGTACACATGGCAGGGGGTGGCAGAAACAGTAATCACCCCCCCCCCCAATCAGGTCAGCTACATACAGTGCTAGTACACATGGCAGGGGGTGGCAGAAACAGTAATCACCCCCCCCCCCCCAATCAGGTCAGCTACATACAGTGCTAGTACACATGGCAGGGGGTGGCAGAAACAGTAATCACCCCCCCCCCCCCCCAAATCAGGTCAGCTACATACAGTGCTAGTACACATGGCAGGGGGTGGCAGAAACAGTAATCACCCCCCCAAATCAGGTCAGCTACATACAGTGCTAGTACACATGGCAGGGGGTGGTGGACACAGCAATCACCCCCCCCCCAAATCAGGTCAGCTACATACAGTGCTAGTACACATGACAGGGGGTGGCGGACACAGCAATCACCCCCACCCCCCCAAATCAGGTCAGCTACATACAGTGCTAGTACACATGGCAGGGGGTGGTGGACACAGCAATCACCCCCCCCCCAAATCAGGTCAGCTACATACAGTGCTAGTACACATGGCAGGGGGTGGTGGACACAGCAATCACCCCCCCCCCCCAAATCAGGTCAGCTACATACAGTGCTAGTACACATGGCAGGGGGTGGCAGAAACAGTAATCACCCCCCCCCCCCCCAATCAGGTCAGCTACATACAGTGCTAGTACACATGGCAGGGGGTGGCAGAAACAGTAATCACCCCCCCCCCCCAATCAGGTCAGCTACATACAGTGCTAGTACACATGGCAGGGGGTGGTGGACACAGCAATCACCCCCCCCCCCCCCAAATCAGGTCAGCTACATACAGTGCTAGTACACATGACAGGGGGTGGCGGACACAGCAATCACCCCCACCCCCCCAAATCAGGTCAGCTACATACAGTGCTAGTACACATGGCAGGGGGTGGTGGACACAGCAATCACCCCCCCCCCCCCCAAATCAGGTCAGCTACATACAGTGCTAGTACACATGGCAGGGGGTGGCGGACACAGCAATCACCCCCCCCCCCCAATCAGGTCAGCTACATACAGTGCTAGTACACATGACAGGGGGTGGCAGACACAGTAATCACCCCCCCCCCCCAATCAGGTCAGCTACATACAGTGCTAGTACACATGGCAGGGGGTGGCAGAAACAGTAATCACCCCCCCCCCCCCAATCAGGTCAGCTACATACAGTGCTAGTACACATGGCAGGGGGTGGTGGACACAGCAATCCCCCCCCCCCCCAAATCAGGTCAGCTACATACAGTGCTAGTACACATGACAGGGGGTGGTGGACACAGCAATCACCCCCCCCCCCCAAATCAGGTCAGCTACATACAGTGCTAGTACACATGACAGGGGGTGGCGGACACAGCAATCACCCCCCCCCCCCCCAAATCAGGTCAGCTACATACAGTGCTAGTACACATGGCAGGGGGTGGTGGACACAGCAATCCCCCCCCCCCCCAAATCAGGTCAGCTACATACAGTGCTAGTACACATGGCAGGGGGTGGTGGACACAGCAATCACCCCCCCCCCCAAATCAGGTCAGCTACATACAGTGCTAGTACACATGACAGGGGGTGGCAGAAACAGTAATCACCCCCCCCCCCAATCAGGTCAGCTACATACAGTGCTAGTACACATGGCAGGGGGTGGCAGAAACAGTAGTCACCCCCCCCCCCAAATCAGGTCAGCTACATACAGTGCTAGTACACATGGCAGGGGGTGGTGGACACAGCAATCCCCCCCCCCCCAAATCAGGTCAGCTACATACAGTGCTAGTACACATGGCAGGGGGTGGTGGACACAGCAATCCCCCCCCCCCCCCCTCAAATCAGGTCAGCACATGGTGGCAAAGCAGACACACACACACACACTCCTCCAGGCTCTTCTTCTTACAACCCCCCCCCCCACCACTGTTGTGCCTCAGGCTCTCAGACTCTGCCTCTGCTAGGGAGTAACTTGGGAGGTCCGGATTAGATCCCTGATCCTGCCTGTGTCTCTGTGTGTGATAGCAGCAGCTGAGCCGCCCCAGCGGAGAGAGATGACAGACACAGGCTGATACCGCAGTGGTGGGTGGAGGCGGAGCTATCAGGAGGGAATTCAGTCAATGAATGAGTGGACGATCTGGACTAGTCCATTGCGGCCGCGGCGATGGGGGTGTTCTAAAAAACACCTAAAGTAAAATGGAGCAGCCAGAGCCAGCAGGGATGCCCTTAGGGTGATTGGACAGTGTGACCCGACTCGGGTGCGGAGCGCACCCCATATAGCGAAGTAACTCGGCCACTGACACCCCCCAATGTGTGGTACCTGGGGCGGTCCGCCCCCCCCGCACCGCTATTGGTACGCCCCTGGGCGTTGGTAGTGGGCCGGCGTAGCTCAGGGGTCACGCCAGGGCGCAGTTCTGAGCATGTGCAGATTGGGGCATTTACCCCTGGATGTCACTGAACATGTGCGGTCTAAGATGCGCCCCGGCGTGACCCTAGCGCCACGGTCGGCACTTCATTAGCATAGGGTGACTCCCATTTGGCCTTACCCCGCCTTACGCCGTCTAAAATCCGCCCCGCTGGGGCATCGTAGACAAAAAAAGTTTCTTGAATCACCTAACTGCCGCTCCGCGCTGGACCGGTGTAGTCTAAAAATGATGCACCACGCCGGTGCAAATCTGCACCATTGTACATGAATCTGGCCCACAGGCTTGGCTGCTAGCCAAGCCTGAACACATTTACCTACACCAGGGGTCTGCAACCTTTAAGACTTAAAGAGCCACTTGGACCCGTTTCCGAAGGGAAAAAAAAAAACTGGGAGCCGCAAAACCATTGCGACATTTAAAACAAATATAACAATACTGTACAATATAAATTATATCAGTTAAGATTCCACCTCCACATGCCCAGCAAATGCAATACTGTACAATATCGGATAAGATTCCACCTCCACATGCCCAGCAAATGCAATACTGTACAATATATGATATTGTACAGTATTGCATTTGCTGGGCATGTGGAGGTGGAATCTTATCTGATATAAATTTATATTGTACAGTATTGCATTTGCTGGGCACGTGGAGGTGGAATCTTATCTGATATTGTCAATATCGGATAAGATTCCACCTCCACATGCCCAGCAAATGCAATACTGTACAATATATCAGATAAGAGTGCATGCCCACGAGGGTAAGAGTAATAAGGTAGATTACTCGTTACCCTCAAAAGGTGCCCCGGAGCCGCGGCAAAGGTTCAAAAGAGCCGCATGCGGCTCCGGAGCCGCGGGTTGCAGACACCTGACCTACACTAACAAAAACACAATCTATTCTAGCACACTAGAGGGTGCTACACCTACAAAAGGGTTAAAGGGGTTGTAAAGGTACAATTTTTCCCCAAATAGCTTCCTTTACCTTAGTGCAGTCCTCCTTCACTTACCTCATCCTTCCATTTTGCTTTTAAATGTCCTTATTTCTTCTGAGAAATGCTCACTTCCTGTTCTTCTGTCTGCAACTCCACACAGTAATGCAAGGCTTTCTCCCTGGTGTGGAGTGTTGTGCTCGCCCCCTCCCTTGGGCTACAGGAGAGTCAGGACACCCACTAACACACAGCTCCTTTCTCTATCTGCAACGTACAGAGCGTCCTGACTCTCCTGTAGTCCAAGGGAGGGGGCGAGCACGACACTCCACACCAGGGAGAAAGCCTCGCATTACTGTGTGGAGTTACAGACAGAAGAACAGGAAGTGAGGATTTCTCAGAAGAAATAAGGACATTTAAATGCAAAATGGAAGGACGAGGTAAATGAAGGAGGACTGCACTAAGGTAAAGGAAGCTATTTAGGAAAAAAATGTTTTACCTTTACAACCCCTTTAAGGGTTTCTTGCACGGATTTTCACACAATGCATGAGAACGTGCAGATCCACTGGTGTGTGCGGTCTTACAATACTTATGTGAACCTAGCCTTACACCGGAGCCACTGTCTGCATTTTCTATAGCACAGAGTAAGACCCGATGGTCCAACTTTTAGCTGGCCCTGAGATTTTCTTGGGAAGTTAGGCCATGGCAAGACAAGCGGGCCACAGATTACAAAATACACCAAACCTGAGTTAACGTGAATGTTGAATGAAAATGCTAAATCTGTTTATCATGTTACCCCTCCAATACACTGGGCCTCACTCCAGAATCTTTGGAAAGGTGAAAATCTGAAATGTCACCCAATGAGACTCTAGCACTGTGGGATTTGGGTTTCTCAATTTTCCCAGAATCTTGTGAGAAAACCCAAAGACTTTACTGTCGCCTATGAGAAGTGCTTGAATTTGAGGGTGTAAGTAAATTTAAAACATTTTCCTTATATGCCCAGGCCAATTTTCAGCTTTTAGCGCTGTCACACTTTGAATGACACTTGCGTGGTCATGCAACCAGTGGCGGTGCGTCCATAGAGGGCGCAGGAGCGCCGCCCCCTCTCTCTCCTGCACCGCCACAGAATACAATACATGGATTCATGCATTGCATGAATCCATGTATTGTCGCTGCCGCCCACTATTCAGATGGTGGGCCCCCTGGTGAGCGCCGGGCCATCTGAATAACGGCAGCTGGTTGGCTTTGGAAGTGCCTATCAGAGCTAGCGGCTCTGATAGGCTTTCCGATTACAGCCCTCAGGCTGTAATCGTCTTCCAAATACTTATCCAGGGATGCACGGGGGGTGCGTTCCCTGGCTAACACTGACAGGCGTCTCAGACAATCAGGTTCACCGGTTCTGGTTACCAGTAACCTGATTGGCTGAAGCATCATCGAGGGCGGGAGAAGACATCGAGGGATGGTGGAAGCAGGATGGGTGACCCCAGAAAGGTAAGTTCCGGGGGGGGGAGGGGGCATTTTACAGGACACAGTGGCAGCATTTAACAGGGCACAGTGGCGCTAATTTATGGGCACAGTGGCGCCTTTTTATGGGTACAGTGGTGACAATTGATGGGCACGTGGTGACAATTGATGGCACAGTGGTAACAATTGATGGCACAGTGGCTGCGTTTGGCATGATGGGCACAGTGGCGACAATTGATGGCACAGTGGCTGCGTTTGATGGCATGGCACAGTGTCTGCATTTGATGGCATGGCGCAGTGGCGACAAATGATGGCACAGTGGCAACAATTGATGGCATGGCACAGTGGTGAAAATTGATGGCATGGCACAGTGGTGACAATTGATTTACACAGTGGCTGCATTTGATGGGCACAGTGGCTGTGTTTGATGGGCACAGTGGCTGCATTTGATGGGCACAGTGGCCGCATTTGATGGGCACAGTAGCTGCGTTTGATGGGCACAGTAGCTGCGTTTGATGAGCACAGTGAGGCTGCAATTGTATTGTTTTTTTTTCGTTTGTTTGCGCCTCCCCAAAAATTTTGAGCACCAGCCACCACTGCATGCAACACTGTACTCATATGAAATTTTTATCATTTTTTACACACAAATAGAGCTTTCTTTTGTTGGTATTTAATCACTGCTGGGTTTTTTATTTTTTTGCTAAACAAACAAAAAATTATAGAACATTTTGGGGGGAAAAAACCTTTCTTAGCTTCTGTTATGCATTTTTGCAAACAAGTAATTTTTCTCCTTCACTGATGTGCACTGAGGAGGCTGCACTGATGAGCACTGATGAGGCTGCACAGATGTGGCACTAATAGGTGGAACTGATGGGCACTGATAAGCAGTACTGATGGGCACTGTTGGGGCTGCATTGATGATCAGGACACGGATGATCAGTGCCCTGATTATTGGTGTAGATGTCCCCTATCAGACTTGCAGTTTACTGTTTCTCCTCTCCTCACATTGTCACAGCGTATGAGGAAAGGAATGCCATTGCCAATAACTGTCAAGTGTGTTTACATTGTGATCAGCTGTGATAGGACACAGCTGATCACATGGTAAAGGGCCGCTGTAATTGGCTCTTTACCCCAAACTGTGATCAGTTGTGTCCAAAGGACACAGCGATCACAAAGCGAGCCCGATGCGCTATGGCGGGTGCAAGGGGAGTGTAGTTCTGAAAGGACGCCGATAAACTCCCTCTCAGAACCCATGCTGCCCCCTGCTGGGAAGACCATGAGTATTTGAGGGGGCCTGCTTCAGCAGAATGGCACTCTCCAATAAGCTGCCATTTAAACCCTCCTATGCTTTACAGCCAAGGAAGCTGCTTCTGTTTGATCTGCAACTGCCATGGTACTGCACATGTGATCAGTAATGACAGCAGCCATTTGATGGTTTGCCAGTTTGGTTAAGGACACAAGAAAATGTGTCAGTTAGCCATTCCGGCATTCCAACACTGTAACAGTTTTTTTTTAACCGGTAAATTGATGGGTTTAATTCCGCTTTATGATTTACTGCTGATCAGGGGCTCTGGGCTTCAGCAAAATGGCAGCCTCCAGTAAGCAGAAGCAGGAGCAATGCTGGAGGCAATTTACATCACACACTAGTTTTGGTAGCGTAATTCTTAAATGTATAATGCATGTTACTTGCTAAAGAACATTATTTTTTACCAGGCTGTTATGGGTAAATTTAACGGCTTGCAGCTGATACCGTCACCTCCTGAGATCTTTTTTTTTCTGATCTCAAGGGCGATTTTGCATTGCAAGTGGTTGTCACACGCGGTTACAGCACATTCCCATTGACTTCAATGGGTGCATTTGCCAAACATGACAAGCCGAAGATCGCAGCAATGTGAACATGCCTCAGTTGCTGCAATGTTACTTTGCAGGCAGGCAGTCGGGGCAGTAAAATTGCAGATCAATCAATGGCCTTTTTGTTTTTACTGCATCTTTATTCCAGGTATGAATGACTCCGAGTAGCAGTGACAGCTCATGCCCCGCCTCCTCCGCGGATCAGCCGCCAGCACGGGGTTTGGTCCCTCCGGCTCGCCGTAGAACGCCGTGTCTGGTTGCTAGGGAACATCCTCAGTTGATCCAGGCCTGTGTGCTGCGGTCAGGCCTGCTGTATATTATCGCACAGAGTGTATGGCTGGTCGTGTTGTTTGGTCAGCCCGGACACAGCAGTGACAGCCATGTTCCGATGGCTCTTGGGCGGGAAAGAACCGCAGGTCGGTGCGGAGGTAAGGACCACAAGTCCCAGAATAGCACCGTCATCTCTGCACAGCCTTCAGGCCACTGAGGAACTACAGATCCCAGCAGAGGTCCTGTACAATGCGACCACATTGGAGAGATGTATTCCCCACACTACGAAGTGTATTTGTGTGTGATGAATCCTGTGTATGGTATAGGACTTCCTGTTTGGTGTACATGGCGATTGTTTATAATACACAGGAAGTGATGGAAGCCCAACTTCCTCTCCTGTGTAAGCTCTGATCTGGGGTGTTTTTTCTGCAGCATAGTCTTCTCGCTGATTACAAGTGGGTTAGCTGTGCTTTGCCATAGACTTCTATTATTTCTGCTATTTTGGTGCATTTTCAGAAAGAGCCCAAAACTGTGGGACATAATAGAAGTCTATGGCAGAAAACTCGCACCAAAACCACAAGAACGCTGGGTACTATTCACTAAAGGTTATCGCATGCATTATAATGGTGATGTGACCACTTGGCGCATGCGACAACGAAAACGTCAAATTACTATTGCTTGTATTTAGCGCAAACCTGCTGACATCACAGAAATCAGTCCAGGCACCACGTCATTCCGACAATAAAGTCTGGATCCGCCAGGTGCCTGGACTGATACCTGTCTCAGCCTCTGACCGAGTCGCTGATAGCCTGAGACGGCCACTCCCCGCCCCTCCACAGCTCAGTGAGTGTGGAGGAGCAGAGCTGCTGATTGACAGGCAGCAGCTCTCCTCTCGGGGAGCTATGAAAACCGAGACATGGGCGGTCGATCGCTCGGTTCTCAGTGCAGAGGCACCGGGGGACAGATGCTGCATCCACTTAGGTAAGTATGATTCGGTAAAAAAATAAAAACGTACTTCTCTTTTAATAAGACTTTCTGTGAATTGCACTTTTTTTTTTTTTTTTTCCCCCCTCAGTGTTGTGCATTTTTTTTTTTTAATCACATACTCGGATGCGGTAAAATATCGCTTAGTGAATTGTGCCCACTGTGCTGCTCCATTGCAAAGGGACAAGCTCAGGCATGTTCAGACACCAGTGCATACCCACCTGAACTATCCTGCTGGCAAATCAGAGAAAGCAGAGGCATACCCCACCCCACAGACACAAATAGGCAAGGGGCGTGTATATGTTTGGGACAGGGAATGCCTTCTCCACCTTTGATTGGCTGTCGGCTGTGACAGCTTCCCTGCCAGATAGCTCAGGAATAAGAATAAGCTCAGGCGTGTTCGCAAGTCCATGTGCCGTCACCCGCCAGGAAGCTGACACTCCGCAGCTGCAGAGATCGGCAATGTCTCACTACCTGTGATTAGCACTGCAGAGGGTCAGCTTCCTTGCGGGTGACAGCACATGGACTTGCGAACACGCCTGAGCTCAACCTTACTCAGGGAGATTCAGACTTGTGTCAAAACCCATCTGAACTCCTAACTGGAGAGGAGTTTGGGCATCCTCCGAGCTCACTTCTTGCCGCACTCTGAACTTGCACTTTTTTTATTTCATGTGATTGTAAAGGCAGAAGATTTTTTTTTTTAACCTAATGAATTCTATGCATTAAGATAAACCGCCTTCTGTGTGCAGCAACCCTCCTCGCCGCCCCATCTCTATCCAGCGATGTCCACGAGTGTCTCGGCCGTCCAAGACTCTCCTTCCTGATTGGCTGAGACACAGCAGATGTGCCATTTGCTCCCTCTGCTGTCAATCAAGGTCAGTTGGCCAATCAGAAGAGAGAGGGGGTGGGGCAGAACCGCGACTCCCTGTCTGAATAGACACAGGGAGATTCGGCTCTAGTGCCCCCTTAGCAAGCTGCTTGCTGTGTGGGCACTCGACTGGAAGGAGGGGCCAGGAGCACCAAAGAGGGACCCGAGAAGAGGAGGATCTGGGCTGCTCTGTGAAAAACCATTACACAGAGCAGGTATTACATGTGTGTGTTATTTTTAAAGAAAAAAAAAAGCAAGACATTAGTATCACTTTAAGGGCTCTTTCACACGGGCGGCCCGTTCAGGTCCGCCTGCCAGTCTTTTAGGCGGACCTGAACGGGCGCTCCGTGCTCCTCTATGGAGCCGCGGATGTCAGCTGTGACATGCCCGCTGACATCCGACCCGCTCTCATCCGCCAAAGTGTGACGGAGGAAAAACCTACTTTTCTATCCGTCTAGCGGATTGGATCGGGTGAACACGGACAGACGGTCCGTGTTCATCCGATCCCCCCCCATAGGGGAGAGCGGAGAAAAGATAGGGCGGTCCCTGCACAGTGTGTGGGGACCGCCCTGTCATCCGCCGGCTCAACGGGGATCAACGGAGCGATTCCCCGCTGAGCAAGCGGAGGTTCGCGGGGCGGTTCATTGCTGATCGGCCCTGTGTGAAAGGGGCCTAAGGGGGCACCCACATTGGAACTTTTAAACTGTCCTGGATGTGTTTCACCCCCTTTGGCCGGTTCATTTTGGAAAACGTTGCATATTCCACCCATATTTAGGGTGTAACATATTCCAGCTCCTGCTGCCAGTTACTATAATTCTACTTTAAGCTTAGAAGAGGTGGCCCTGAGCACAATTCACTTGTGGTCCAGAAGGATTTGCTCTATTGTGAGTGTCAGAGCACAGATGTCTCTATCGATGTTTATGTACTGAAGTAGGGATCACTGTGGGCTGATTAGCATAAGTATTTCCAGGAATACACAGTACTTTTTTTTCAGTGCAGTGTACAGCAACACAATCCACCACATCACACTGCACTGCGGCCAATAGAACTGAATGAAATGTCAGTTTTCACCAGAAAATGTGTTCCCATTGACTTCCCCTATATTCCTTTTACAATTTACATTTTTTATTTTCTTTGTATTTAATTGTAGAAGACCACAGTGTTGAACATTGGAGAAGAACAGATCCAAAATCCATACACCGAGCTTACAGCATTAAAAGGTCACCATGATATAGTGCGTTTCCTTGTGCAAGTGGATGACAACAGGTAGGTAATACTTAAGAAGGTCGGTTTGTCACTTTGCTGTTTATAAAGGCAGCAGAATTCTAGGTACACACCTGTCAAAGATGAGATTCATACAAGGAAGGTATTTTAGCCTGAGAAGGTTGATTTTTTCACAAAGTGAAGGTTAGCTTTTCATCCAGATGTTCCTCATCTGCACCAGTCTGCATTCCTCCCTGTTGGCTGTAATTTCGTAGTCCTGGAATGCTCGTGCTGTTGCCGATGGAACACCTATTTTGCTGAGGATACCTGCCTGATAATAATATATGCCAGTATCAAGAAGTTTCTCACACCCACCAATCGGATTAAAACTTGGTTTGAATGTCTTTGCTGACGCAGGACGCAGAAATAGAGGACACGGCACAGGCATAATTAACAACTTTCCCATAGTCCTTTCCTACTGGCCTTCTATTGAGCTGTGTGTGCTTATTCTGTAGGGATGTACACCAGGGTTCGACAAATCCCGGTCGCCATGGCGACTAGAAATAGGGTCCTGGCGACTTGGCTTGGAAGGGGGGCAAAAGAAAAAAAATCTACAGGTTGCATGTTTTGAGTTACAGTGGAGGTCTAGGGTTAGAATTATTGCTCTCGCTCTACTAATCACGGCGATACCTCACATGTGTGGTTTGAACACCATTTACATATGCGAGCGCTGCTCACGTATGTGTTCGCTTCTACGCGCAAGCTCGTTGGGACGGGGCGCGTTTTCTGGCTTTTAACTTTTTTAGCTGGCTCCTAGATTCCAAGCAAATTTGTCAACCCCTGATGTACACACAATTGAGACACCTGCATCTGCCTGATAATATGAAGGCTGCCTGTATTGTAGACTAAACTGGACAGTGCCACTCCAAGCCTTGTGTGTGTGTGTGTGTGTGTGTGATCTTCTGGTCCCTTGATGTGCATGGCGCTGACCCCAGAGAGCTTGTCTCAATATCCCACAACTAATACAGACGAGGAGGTTGCACACTAATGACATAAAACCATATAGTTTATTCAATCACAATGGCTTTATTTTTGTCTGGTGATCTATCCAGCAAGTCTGTTTTTTTCAGATTCATTTAAGGCCTCATGTACACTGCTGCTGGTAAACGGATGTTTAGGAGCAGTTGGGCATCTTTTTTCAGCTGCCCCTGTTCTCTCCTCTGTTATCTTATCAGTACATGTACACAGGGTCGTTTATAGTCGTTTCTAGGCAGTTGAGTTGAGAGGCTTTTTTGGAATGCAAAAAAATGGGTTCTGAAGCTGAGTTTTGTGGCATTTCAAGCGCTAAATGCCGCTAAACACGGTAGCTCTCGTTTTGTTTACAGGCGTTTTTGGCTATTTAAAAAAAGGCTTCTAAACGCAAACACGGCATGTAAACGCGGCAAAACAAACGTTTTTTAAATGTTGGTTACTACGTGTCACGTTAAATCGCTCAGGAGAGGTTGTAAACAAAGGCATAATGAGCTTGTATGCATCGCATACAAGCTCATTATGAAATTCTTACCTTAGAATGGTGCCCTGAATCGGCGCCGGTGACTTGTCCTCAATGTTCCCCTAACGGGGAAGTTCCTTCACTGACTGCGCAGGCGCAAACTTCCCGACGGAAATCTCCGAACCTCGCCCGGCATCCAGGCTCATTCTTTAACATCCCCGTGGATTGGAGGATGTTAAAAAAAGAGCCAGGAGGCCGAGCGAGCGAGGACGTGAGGCCGACTGGCCACTTACCTCGAAATCCACGTCGCCCTGGATGCCGGCCGCCGTTCGGAGATTTCCGTCAGCAAGTTTGCACCTGCGCAGTCCTTGAAGGAACTTTCCCGATAGCTGGAACCATCTCAGCACAGCAGTTTGCGCATGTGCTGGAACTTCCACGATAGCTGGAACCAGCACGGCAGATCACCGGCACACAAAGTACACAGCTGACATCTTTCACCGGAGTTACTTCTGTGTTTGCAGGTTCTAGTGCTCCTTCGCTGTGATTGGCTGGAGACGCAATGTGCACCGGCAGGCCGTTTCTTCAGTGTGCATGCGCCGATGACATCAGCAAAAGCGTACATAGTAAATATTTACATTATTATAGGCTTACCTGTAGGTACAAGTGGTGTAACAGAGTTTACAACCACTTTCATGTTGGTCAAGTTCATCTAAATTTCTTTATCGTACATCACGGGACACAGAGCGGCATTCATTACTATATGGGTTATATGGAGTACCTTCAGGTGTAGACACTGGCAATCTCAAACAGGAAATGCCCCTCCCTATATAACCCCCTCCCATAGGAGGAGTACCTCAGTTTTTCCGCCAGTGTCTTAGGTGTTAGTCATGGTTTAGCTTGCCTCCACATCCTTGGGATTAGGTGAGCTAACCGGTTCTGTCCAAAAAAGCCTCAGCGCTAAAGTGGTCAGTAACCGGACCCCAAACCCTTGGGGTATAGCCCATAATGCTTTTCTTTTTAGAGAGCTGGACCCTGGGCCCAGAACTTAGAAACCTTTGGGTGCCTAATGTTTCTGTTGCCAGAGTGCTATATGGGCCCAGGACAGTGGATCCTTCATAGGAACCCAGGGCCTGAAGGTCTAGACATCCCCACCGGGATGGGGGAAGATTGGGCCTCTTGCTTGGCAAAGTCCTGCGGCATGGAGCAGGTAAGTGAGGGGAAAACTTGCGGAACTTGGTTCTTAGCAGGTTTTTTCTGGGGGGTCACAGGGGACATGCCTAAAGTTATGCACTGCATCTGGCAAACTAGTCACATATCATAAAGATAGGATGGCTCTATATGTATTATTCCCCATAAGATGTGACCTCCCTTGTAGTGTTGGAAAAGCATTGAGTGGGGCCTGTGTTATATAAAAATATATGTGTGTGTCAGAGAGCTGTGCTTACCTGCAAGCCTCCAGGCGATGCTCCATTCAGTCTTCCTCCTCACGGCCTGCAAAGCAGGCAAAACGCTGACCTCCTCATGGCTGCAGTTTGCTGGAGCAGAGAGGTCCCTTCCTCCCAACCCCACCCCCCCCCTGTCGGGAGGGGCATTTCCTGTTTGAGATTGCTGGGGGGGAAGGGCGGGTCAGTGGCTTAAGGAAGGGGCGGCCCTTCCTTGTTTGTTCCATATAGCTCATTCAATACTTTGGAACTGAGGAGGAAAGACCAGAACGGCAAGCACGGGGCGCCGAGGACACACAGTGGCCAGAAAGAATATTGCAGTCTTCAGAAGACTGTTTTCAAGCCTAGGAATAGGCTGTTTCTTTTCCATCTCATAGTTTTTCTTGCAATACTACTCAGGGGGACAGAATGTTTTTTCTTTCCTAGATTTGAAAAAAAAAAAAAAAAAAAAAAGATTTTTTTTTTGAAAAAAAAAAAAAAAAAAAAAAGAGAAGTGTCATCTAGGGGAGAGGAAGCATTTTTTATCCCCCAAACAGGTGTTTGGGCATTTAACTATTTATAAGTCCCAGGTACCAATAAGTAGCAGGTGTACCTCGGTATTGTACCATGGCATCAAAAAACAAGGGTACAAGAGGTGGGGATTCCCCCAGAGAGTCTGAGGTCTCGGACAATGCTATGCCGCTGCTTTCCCCACAGGGAGCCTTGGGGCCATCGGGATCTGGGGCTGGAGCTGACGCGGGTCAGTCCAACCCTAAGATGGTCACGGAGGAGGTATTACTCACCTCTTTAAAAGAGATGCAGAAAAGCATGGGTAAAATGATAGCCGCAGCTATGCGGGGCAGTAAGCGGAATAGATCTCCGTCGCCCGAGCGCGGACCCTCAGAAGAGGAGGTCCTTTCCTCAGGGGAATTGGACGACCTCTTGGACAAGGACCAAGTAGGTTCAGGGATCGAAGATCCGGATACAGAGGAGGTTGGGGCAGTCTCCCTGAGGGAGAGCTGGTGGATTCAAGGATTGTCGGACTTGGTCCATAGGGCATTCAACTTGCCAGTACCAGATCTCCAGGTATCGACGGTTTCAGCTTTGGGTTCACTGAGGGCGCCTCAAAGCAATGCTGTGTTTCCGATCCATCCTCTATTAGAGGGAGTTTTGTTCCAAGATTGGAACAAGCCAGATAAGATCTTCTTACCACCTAAGAAGTTCTCTGTCCTATATCCTATGGAAGAAAAATTTTCCAAAAGATGGGCTACTCCTGCAGTGGACGCAGCCATCTCATGTGTTAACAAATCGTTAACATGCCCTGTAGAAAACATACAGGTGTTCAAGGATCCAGTTGATAAGCGCTTGGAAGCACTACTTAAGAACTCCTTCACTACTGCAGGGGCAGTAGTACAGCCAGCTGTGGCTGCGATTGGGGTCGCTCAAGCATTATCGGATCAATTTAAGCAGATGCTTAAACTTATTCCTGCCCAGCAGGCAGAAGAATTTTCGGATGTCCCTAAGGCCATATGTTTTACGGTAGACGCAATCAAGGATTCTATCCAGCAAGCGTCACGTTTATCGTTATCCCTTATCCATATGAGAAGACTCTTATGGTTAAAAAGCTGGGAGGCTGAGCCCCCATGCAAGAAGCTCCTGGTAGGGTTCCCCTTCCATGGAGGACGACTCTTCGGAGAAGACCTAGATAAATACATTCAGACCATTTCAAACGGCAAGAGTACTCTCTTGCCAACTAAGAAGAAGGTTCAGGGGCCTGCGTTTAAACGACAGTATTCCCCTGGGCAGGGGCCCTCTAATGCCAAGCAGTATCGACGGCCTCCTGCAAAAGCAAACTTCGGCTTCAACAGCAAATCACAAGGACAGGCTGTTAGAGGCAAAAGGCAGTGGTTTCGCAAACCAGCAAAACCAGCCCCCAAGCCAACCTTATGAAGGGGCGCCCCCACCCACGAAGGTGGGGGGAAGGCTGCGACTCTTTTCAGAGATTTGGGAAGCCAGCATTCCCGACGAGTGGGTACGGTCTTCCGTGGCCACAGGCTACAAATTAGATTTCCTAAGGTTTCCTCCTCCTCATTTCCAGGAGTCGAGGATTCCAAACGATCCGCCTCGGATTCCGGCCAGCCTGGAACAGGGGCTGGGTTTCTACTCCAACCTATTCATCATCCCCAATGGAGATGTCAGGCCAATTTTGGACCTAAAGATGGTAAATGCATATCTAAAGATCCGCTCATTTCGGATGGAATCCGTGCGGTCAGCAGCTGCCACACTCCAGAAGGACGACTTCATGGCGTCCATAGACATAAAGGATGCCTACCTTCATGTTCCAATTTATCAGCCACATCAAAGATATCTACGCTTCATGGTGGCTTCGCGTCACTTCCAATTCGTGGCGCTTCCCTTCGGGTTGGCTACGGCCCCCCGGGTGTTCACGAAGGTCCTAGCTCCGATCCTAGCCAAGCTAAGGATCCAAGGGGTCACGATCCTAGCATACCTGGACGACCTCCTAGTCATAGACCACTCGTCTCCCGGCTTGGAGCGAGCAGTGGCCCTCACGGTCCAATACCTCGAGAGGTTCGGCTGGGTCCTAAATCGAGAAAAGTCAGCTTTCCAGCCCACAAGGCAGTTGGAATATCTCGGCATGAGATTAGACACAGAACAACAAGGAGTGTTCCTACCTCTGAGGAAGGTAAAAGCCATCAAGGAATTAATCCTACTGGTTCTAAGCAAGAAAGAACCGACTATTCGCCTATGTATGAGGTTACTAGGCAAGATGGTGGCCACATTCGAGGCGGTACCATACGCCCAGAGCCACACTCGCATCCTACAGGCAGCCATCCTGTCAGCATGGAGCAGAAGGCCACAGGCCTTGGATATCCCGTTGCCGCTCTCATCAAGAGTCCGACAAAGTCTGTGTTGGTGGTTAGACCCTCAGAATCTACTGAAAGGGAAGTCTTTCAGCCCAGTGGCTTGGAAGATAGTGACCACAGACGCCAGCCTGACGGGCTGGGGAGCAATTTTGGATGGTTGCACTCGCCAAGGTACTTGGGCAAAGCCAGAGAAGCAGTTGCCCATCAACATCTTGGAGCTCAGAGCTGCTCGACTAGCCCTCAGGGCTTGGACGTCAAAATTGCAGGGGTTCCCGGTGAGAATTCAATCAGACAATGCCACGGCCGTGGCATACATAAATCACCAAGGGGGAACCAGGAGTCAAGCCGCTCAGAGAGAGGTGAGCTTGATTCTCCTATGGGCAGAGGCTCATGTGCCCTGCATATCGGCAATATTCATTCCAGGAGTGGACAACTTTCAGGCGGACTTCTTAAGCCGCCAGACTCTATGGCCGGGGGAATGGTCTCTGCATCCACAAGTCTTTCAAGCACTCTGCCAAAGATGGGGAGTGCCGGACGTGGATATCATGGCATCGAGACTCAACAAGAAACTAGACAGGTTCATATCCCGCTCAAGGGATCCGATGGCCTGCGGAACCGATGCGTTGGTTTGCCCTTGGCATCAGTTCAAACTTCTTTATGCGTTTCCCCCGCTCCAGTTACTACCCCGCCTGCTGCGCAGGATCCGGGTGGAGCACATACCAGTCATCCTGGTAGCTCCAGCATGGCCCAGAAGGGCATGGTACTCACTAATCTTAAGGATGGTAGTGGGAGACCCTTGGACTCTTCCTCTACGGCCAGACCTGCTATCGCAAGGTCCGATCCTCCACCCTGCCTTACGGCATCTAAATTTGACGGCCTGGAAGCTGAATCCCTGATTCTCAGGGGTAGAGGTCTGTCTCAGAAAGTAATCTCTACCCTAATCAGAGCCAGGAAACCGGTCTCTAGGGTGATTTATTACAGGGTCTGGAAGGCCTATGTAGGCTGGTGTGAGTCCAAGCGATGGCTTTCTCGCAAATTTACCATCGATAGAGTATTAAGTTTTCTCCAGCTAGGAGTGGATAAAGGATTGGCATTAAGCACAATCAAAGGACAGATTTCTGCTCTGTCAGTGTGGTTTCAGCGGCCGCTGGCCACCCACTCGCTGGTTAAGACCTTCCTTCAAGGGGTCTTACGTATTAGACCTCCAGTTAAATCCCCGCTTTGTCCGTGGGATTTAAATCTTGTTCTGTCAAGTTTACAGAAACAACCGTTTGAGCCGTTGGCTGATATTCCTTTGGTTCTACTGACAAGGAAGTTAGTATTTTTGGTTGCCATAGTTTCCGCAAGAAGAGTTTCGGAGCTGGCGGCCTTATCCTGTAAGGAACCATATCTTGTTTTTCATAAGGACAGGGTCGTTCTCCGCCCTCATCCTTCCTTCCTACCGAAGGTCATATCCAGTTTTCATTTGAACCAGGATTTGGTATTACCATCCTTCTTCCCTAAACCTACTTCCAGAAAGGAAGGGTTGCTGCATACCTTGGATATCGTCAGGGCCATGAAGGCCTATCTTAAAGCTACAAAGAAGATCCGGAAAACAGATGTGCTGTTCATTCTACCGGATGGGCCCAAGAAGGGGCAGGCAGCTGCAAAGTCCACCATTTCTAGGTGGATTAAGCAATTAATCACTCAGGCCTACGGCTTGAAAGGGTTGCCTCCTCCAGTATCATTAAAGGCTCATTCTACTAGAGCCATGGGCGCCTCCTGGGCAGCACACCACCAGATCTCTATGGCTCAAGTTTGCAAGGCGGCAACCTGGTCTTCTGTCCACACGTTTACAAAATTCTACAAGTTGGACGTAAGAAGGAATACTGATACTGCCTTCGGGCAGGCAGTGCTGCAGGCTGCAGTTTGAGACCCTCGGATTCCGGGGGCTCCTCTTTTTTGAGTTAAATTTAAAATTTAAAAATTATTTTTCTCAACTAAGTTGGATTTATTATGATTTGAGTATATCTCTAAATTAAATCCTTTTGTCTTGGAGATGTTCTCCCTCCCCTCATTGTAAGCATTGCTTTGGGACATCCCATATAGTAATGAATGCCGCTCTGTGTCCCGTGATGTACGATAAAGAAAAAGAGATTTTTAATACAGCTTACCTGTAAAATCTTTTTCTTGGAGTACATCACGGGACACAGAGCTCCCACCCCTCTTTTTTGAGGACCATTTTGGGAGGCATACTGCTTGCTACAAAACTGAGGTACTCCTCCTATGGGAGGGGGTTATATAGGGAGGGGCATTTCCTGTTTGAGATTGCCAGTGTCTACACCTGAAGGTACTCCATATAACCCATATAGTAATGAATGCCGCTCTGTGTCCCGTGATGTACTCCAAGAAAAAGATTTTACAGGTAAGCTGTATTAAAAATCTCTTTTTTCCAATGCATCCTAGGCCTTATACAGCCATTTGAACACCAACTACTGGGCCGATCATTCGCAGGTATTTAATGCTTAAGCAATTATATGTGAGTGCCCACAAATATCTGCGGGAGTTGTCGACTTCCCATTGCTTTCAGTGGGGGTTCTGCCTGCGGCTAATCGCTGAAAACTCCCACTGGGTCTACTGCATCTAATTGTTAATGGCTTCATTTGCAAGTGGGATTGGGGCCTAAAACTACCCTCACCCCACACTGACAATGCTGCTATCTAAAGGTGTCTCCATTGCTTCTCCATAGACTGGAGCTACACCATAAAGGGAACTGTGTTATTGGCACAATCAGTAGGTGAAAAATAAAGGTAAAACTACTAAAAAAAAAGAAACCTAATGCAGCCATCACATTTAATGATTGGTAACCTGCTATATATATATATATATATATATATATATATATATATATATACTTTTTTTTTTTTTATTTTATAAATAGGTTCCTTTAAGTGAGTGCATTGTTGGTTCACTTACCTTTTTCCTTCGATTTCCCTTCTAAATGTTTTTTTTTTCTTTGTCTGAATTTCTCACTTCCTGTTTCTCCTCAGTAAGATTGACCCCATCATCCGAGCGGTGGTTAGTCAGCCAGAACAGCTTACAGAACAGCTTACTGAGGAGGAACCGGAAGTGAGAAATTCAGACTAAGAAAACAAACATTGAGAAGGTAAATCGAAGGAAAAGGTAAGTGAACCAACAATGCACTAGCTTAACCGCTTAAGGACCTTGGCTGTTTTTCAGATTTGGCATTTACAAGACTAAAACATTTTTTTTTTGCTAGAAAATTTCTTAAAACCCCCAAACATTATATATATTTTTTTTCTAACACCCTAGAGAATAAAATGGCGGTCATTGCAATACTTTTTATCACACCGTATTTGCGCAGCGGTCTTACAAGCACACTTTTTTTGGAAAAAATTCACTTTTTTTAATTAAAAAATAGGACAACAGTAAAGTTAGCCCAATTTTTGTTATATATTGTGAAAGATAATGTTATGCCGAGTAAAATGATACCCAACATGTCACGCTTAAAAATTGCGCCCGTTCGTGGAATGGTGTCAAACTTTTACCCTTAGGCGACATTTAAAAAATTCTATATGTTGCATCTTATAAGTTACAGAGGAGGTCTAGGGCTAACATTTTTTGCACTCGCTCAAACGATCGCGGTGATACCTCACTTGTGTGGTTTGAACACCGTTTTCATATGCGGGCGCTACTCACGTATGCGTTCGCTTCTGCGCGCGAGCTCGTCGGGACGGGACGCTTTAAAAAATATTATTTTTGTTTTTTTTATTTATTTTATAAATTTTTACAAAAAAAATAGGGGGCACTTTTATTCCTATTACAAGGAATGTAAAAATCTCTTGTAATAGAAAAAAGCATGACAGGTCCTCTTAAATATGAGATCTGGGGTCAAAAACACTTCAGATCTCATATTTAGACTAAAATGCAAAAAAAAATAAAAAAAAATTGTAATTTGAAAAAATGACAACAAGAAAATATGACTTTAAAGGGGTGGTTCCCCTAAAAATAAACTTTTAACATTGCATTTCCCACATTAATGACAATTAGAATCGGCTGGTTTTATAAAAAAAAAACGTCCGTAAGTACCGTTTGCTGTAGGTGTATGCGTCGGTCGGATGCCTGTCCATCAATTAGGAACGCCCAGCCCCACCATCGTACCCGTAAGTGGCGGTGAGAACGCCTACAGCAAACGGTACTTACGGACGTTTTTTTTTAAATAAAACCAGCCGATTCTAATTGTCATTTATGTGGGAAATGCAATGTTAAAAGTTTATTTTTAGGGGAACCACCCCTTTAAGAAGCAGGGGCGGAAGTGATGTTTTGACGTCGCTTCCGCCCTGCTATGGAGACGGCTGGGGGCCATCTTGCCCTCACTCGTATCCCTTCCGAGCAGGAGACAGGACCCGATCGCCTCCGCCGCTGCCGACGGCTCCGGTAAGCGGTGGAGGTCCCCCTGCCGCCGCTGATAATGGTGATCTTGTGGCGAATCCACTGCGAAGACCAGCGTTATCGTTAAAGGACCGCTCACAGGAAAGATGGACATCTCAGTTGTGGCAGCGGCTGCTGCCGTTATCAAGATATCCATCTTTAAAAAAATGACGTATATATACGTGAGTGGGTCCTTAAAGGAGTTGTAAAGGAAAATGTTTTTTCACCTTAATGCAATCTTTGCATTAAGGTGAAAAAACATCTGCTGCTGCCGCCCCCCCCGAGCCCCCGTTATACTTACCTGAGCCCTCGAAAGTCCCGCGCGGTCCCCATATCCTCTTCGCCGCTCAGCCTGGCCTCTGATTTGCTAGAGCGGATGGATTGAGAGCAGCGCAGCCATTGGCCGGTGCTGTCAATCACATCCAGTGACGCGGCGCGCCAAGGAGTGTTTCAAAGTTGGGCGTTTTTTACCACAATTTTGCCGCAATTTTTTTGTTCAGGTCACCAATGTAAAAGGTAAAAAACCACCTGTAATCTGCCCCAAAGAGGCTTCTGTTTTTTTTGAGAGATCAGGGCGTTTTTCAGATGTTTGGCTTTAGGGGACAAAACGCTCAGATGTAAACAGGTGCCATTGAAATGCATGTGATTTTGCTTGTTGGGCGTTTTTTGTGCGTTTTACAAGCATTTTATGAGCAGAAAATGCTGAGGTGTAAATGCAGCCAAAGGCTGTGGGTAAAGAGGAGGAGAGGGGATAAATTCCGCTTTCATTGTCTAGGCAACAAGTGCCAAAAGTTGAAGAGGAGTTGGGGAGAAGGCGAAAAAGTTAAACTTCTGGGCTATGCTTCTTCTAAAGGGGTTGTAAAGGAAAAAAATGTTTTCCCTAAATAGCTTCCTTTACCTTGGTGCAGTCCTCCTTCACTTACCTCATCCTTCGAATTTGCTTTTAAATGTCCTTATTTCTTCTGAGAAATCCTCACTTCCTGTTCTTCTGTCTGCAACTACACACCGTAATGCAAGGCTTTCTCCCTGGTGTGGAGAAAGCCTCTTAAGGGGGAGGGGGGAGCAGGAGTGTCAGGACGCCCACTAACACACAGCTCCTTTCTCTATCTGCAAAGTAGAGAGTGTCCTGACTTGCCTGCTCGCCCCCTCCCCCCTCAAGAGGCTTTCTCCACACCAGGAAGAAAGCCTCGCATTACAGTGGCGAGTTACAGACAGAAGAACAGGAAGTGAGGATTTCTCAGAAGAAATAAGGACATTTAAAAGCAAAATGGAAGGATGAGGTAAGTGAAGGAGGACTGCACTAAGGTAAAGGAAGCTATTTAGGGGAAAAAAATGTTTCCTTTACAACCCCTTTAAGCTTTGCTCAAAATCAGGAACACTAAGACCCCTTTCACACTGAGGAGTTTTTCAGGTGGTACAGCGCTAAAAATAGCGCTGCTATGCCGCCTGAAAAACTCCTGCCCGAGGGCTTTCACACTGAGGCGATGCGCTGGCAGGAGAGAAAAAAATATATATGTATGTATACCGCTCCTTCACCGCTCCTTCCCATTTAAAACAATGGGAAACCGCAGTAATACCGCCCGCAATGCGCCTCTGCAGAGGCGCATTTTGGACGGTATTAACCCTTTATCGGCAGCTAACAGGGGTTAATAGCACACCGCTAGCGGCCGATTCCCGTGGCAATTCCGACGGTATAGCGCCGCTATACCGCCACCGCCCCTCCTGCCCCAGTGTGAAAGGGGCCTTAAGCTTTTGGTAATAAAGTAAAGCCAGGATCAGAGGGGTGCACAGAACAAACCTGTCTAGCTAACGGAAGTAAAAGTTGCCATGTTTGACCAAAAACAAATTTCATAAATGTTCTCACTCCTGGAGTGAAATTGTCATAGTGTTGTATCTAGTGCACAGCGCAGCTATGGCATATGTATTCGGTTCTCTAACGCTATAGAAATATATTGAGGGTCAGATTATTCATATCCTCAAAAGGTAACAATAAAAATCAGAAGTTGAGTTTCTGCCAAGACTCCTACATACTTCCAGCATTATTCCATCTTTCACTATAGAATAAAATTGCAAATTATGTGTATGTGGTGTCTTGTACAATTTTATACATTTTGTGTATTATTTTTATGTTCTTAGTTGTCCCAGTTTTCTAGGTTTAGTAGTTACAGAGGCAGAGGAGATAAACCTGCTCAGTATGTACACTTGGGTGTTCTCATCCACCTCATTAAATTGTTTCATGCTTCAAGTGCTTTGATAATATCTTACTGCAAGCTCTGAAAAGGGATTTTCATGTTCTCGGTGTAGACAGGTAGAAAAGTAAATCGGTGATTTGAACATTTACGCTGATTGACTTTTAAGATACTAAATGAATCCTGTATAAACCTTTAAAATTGCATCTGTTTAATTCCTCGCTGACATGCGACTATGAAGGTCATAATAATCCAGGTCATGCTTAGTATAATTATTCTGCTGATACAGCAATATAGCAAGACTATCCTCTCTGCTTCATTTATTACTGTGTTATTTTATTGGTGGTTGGGTTCCTGAGGAAATATCTGCAAATATCCACCAACAGTAAATATCGCATTAACTGTGACTCCTGTCTGAAACAGGGTGGGATGTGGAAAAGCCCACATCAATTCCAGCGACATGTGAAATCAGTAAGTTACTTGTGCTGGCCAAGGCAACATTCAGAAACCCTATATCATTTGATTTAATTTGAACTTTGCATATTCCCAATGCACATAGATTCCCCAGGTTTCTCTCAATGCTCATGGTAGGGGCTGCAGCCTCTTGCTTATAAAAATGTATTTTTGTTGTAGAAGGTGTCTTTCTCGTGATTAAAGTGGAGAGAGCCAAGTTGACCTGGCTAATACCATTTTTGGACAGATTGCCACTTGGCCTACTGACCTGAGCAGCAGCTTTACTTCTCACTAAGGATGAGCTCCGGCATGTTCACTCACCCCACGTGCAGAGCCCGCCAGGAAGTTGACACTGCGCTGAGCTAGTCACAGGCAGGGAGACATTGTCCTGGTGCATGGCTGCAGAGATCGGGAAATGTCTCCCTGCCTGTGATTAGTGCAGCGCAGTGCCGACTTCCTGGCGGGCTCTGCACGTGGGGTGAGTGAACGCGCCGGAGCTCATCCTTACTTCTCACATGGTGATTGATATGATTGTTCTCTTAGATCCCATCCATTCACACTTGAGCGTCTATGGTCATTTTTCAGATGCTTTGTTGCGTTTATACAGACATTTGTGCATGGGTTTCAAGCCTGAGAATATTTTTTTAAATTGTTTAATCTGCAAATGCCACATCTTGCGATTCAGTGCTGCCCATTTTTGGAAAAGAGTTTGGGACTTCTTTACCACCTTTCTAGACTAAACAACATATGCCAAATCCAATTTTATAAAGAAAGTCATTTCAGGGGAAGTAACAGTGTCTGCACATAGACACCTTCACATACACTGCATCCGGAAAGTATTCACAGCGCTTCACTTTTTCCAAACCATACCCTATAATGACAACGTGAAGGAAGTGTATTTGAAATCTTTGCAAATTTATTAAAAGTAAAAAATGGAAAACAAAATTGCATATACATAAGTATTCACAGCCTTTGCCGTGACACTCAAAATTGAGGTCAGGTGCATCTCATTTCCTCTGATCATCCTTGAGGCCGGGTTCACACTTGTCCGACAAACGCTCCGACATTGGGACCTCATGTCGCATGACGTGTGAAAATGAATGTTTCCCTATGAGAGCTGTCTTAACTGGTCCGACACATTTCGGAGTGACTTTGCAAATGCTCTCTGTACTACTTTTGTCTGACTTTGATCCTACTTCACTCCATTGAACATCATTGAAGTAGGATCAAAGTCGGATTGCAGTCTTGCACGCTCCGACCTTGGGATGTGACTTGTACTCTGCTGATCTTGAGGGGAAACTCCACGCCAAATTTTAACAAAAAAAACGGCATGGGTTGCCCTCCAAGAGAATACCAGGACCATGGGTCGGAAGAAGACCCCCGGAGCTGACTAATAAAATATTTTAAAAACCTGTGTAGTGTGTTTAATTTTTTTGACACTTTTCCTCCAGGTGAATGGGTAGGGGTACGATGTACCCCATACTCATTCACCTAGGGTGAGGGGCCGGTATCTGGGGGCCCCCTTGTTAAAGGGGGCTCCCAGATTCCGATAAGCCCCCGTCCGCAGACCCCGACAACCAATGACCAGGGTTGTCGGGAAGAGGCCCTGTCCTCATCAACATGGAGGCAGGGTGCTTTGGGGTGGGGGGGGCCCCCTGCCCCAGAGCACCTACCTCCCCATGTTGAGGGCATGTGGCCTGGCATGGTTAAGGAGGGGGGCTGCTGCTCGGATACAGGTCTGGTATGGATTTTGGGGGGACCCCCCACGCAGTTTTTTCGGCGTAGGGGGTTCCCCTTTAAATCCACACCAGACCAATGGGCCTGGTATGCTCTTGGAGGGGAACCCATGCCGGTCTTTTTGTTAAAATTTGGTGTGGAGTTCCCCCTCAAGATTCATATCAAACACAGTGCCTGATATTGGCAGGGATCCAAGTCGGGTCCCCACTCATTGAAAGTCGGACTTCAAGTCCAGGGAAAAGTCGAATCAAAGTAGTATCCTGTTCATGAAAGTCGGATGGATGTAGGACCAATGTAGGATCAGTGTAGGACCAATGTCGCAGAGCAAAGTAGGATGAAAGTCGTGTAGTATAGTGTGAACCCAGCCTGAGATATTTCTACAACTTGATTGGAGTCCACCTGTGGTAAATTCAGTTGATTGGACATGATATGGAAAGGCACACACCTGTCTATATAAGGTCCCAAAGTTAACAGTGCATGTCCAGGCACAAACCAAGCCATGAAGTCCAATGATATGTCTGGTGAGCTCTGAGACAGGATTGTATCGAGGGTACAGAATATTTTCTGCAGCATTGAAAGTCCAAATGAGCACAGTGGCCTCCATCATTCATACATGGAAGAAATTTGGAACCACCAGAACTCTTCCTAGAGCGGGCCACCCGACCAAACTGAGCGATCGGGGAAGAAGAGCCTTAGGGAGGTGACCAAGAATCTGATGGTCACTCTGACAGAGCTTCCAGAAGAACAACCATCTCTGCAGCACTTCACCAATCAGGCCTGTATGGTAGAGTGGCCAGACGGAAACCACTTCTCTGTAAAAGGCACATGACAGCCTGCATGGAGTTTTCCAAAAGGCACCTGAGTTTGCTCATTTTAAAAAATATTCTTAGGCTTGAAACCCATGAACAAATGCCTGTATAAACGCAACGAAGCATCTGAAAAATGACCAAAGACGCTCAAGTGTGATTGGATGAGATCTAAGAGAACAATCGTATCACTCAATATGTGACAAGTAAGGCTGCTGCTCAAATCGACTATTAATCAGTAGGCCAAGTGGCAATCTGTCCAAAACCATGAGAAACAAAAATTTCTGGTTTGATGAAACAAGGATTGAACTCTTTGGCCTGAATGGCAATGGTCATGTCTGAAGGAAACCAGGAAACCAGGCACCGCTTATCACCTGGCCAATACCATCCCTACAGTGAAGCATGGTGGTGGCAGCAGCATGCTGTGGGAATGTTTTTCAATGGCAGAAATGGGAGACTTGTCAGGATCAAGGGAAAGGAGGGAGTGCTCTGGACCTCAGACTGGGGCGAAGGTTCATCTTACAACAGGACAATGACCCTAAGCTCTCAGCCAAGATAACAAAGGTGTGGCTACGGGACAACTCTGTGAATGTACTTGAGTGGCCCAGCCTGAGACCAGACTTGGACCCGATTGAACATCTCTGGAGAGATCTGAAAATGGCTGTGCACCGACTCTCTCTTTCCCCTATTACACTGCCCCCCCCCCGCATTACAATACGATTATGCCTTTAATTTTTTTTTTGCTGCTGTACATACCTGGGTACAGCTATTCACCCGTGTCCTTCGGGTTGCGAGTCCCGCGGGAGTGGGCGTTCCTAACATGGCGGTGATTGACGTTTTGACTAAAAAATGAGCTCCCCCCCCGTCGCGTAAGGCGCGTCACAACTGGCGAAAGGAGCCGAACTGCGATGCGCAGGCGCAGTATAGCACCGACTCGCCGTTCCGCTCCTTCCGCCAATCGTGACGCTGCTTACGCGACGGGGGGAGCTAGTTTTTTAGTCAAAACGTCAATCACCGCCATGTTAGGAACGCCCACTCCCGCGGGACTCGCAACCCGGAGGACACGGGTGAATAGCTGTACCCAGGTATGTACAGCAGCAAAAAAAAAATTAAAGGCATAATCGTATTGTAATGCGGGGGGGCAGTGTAATAGTGGAAAGTCGTTTTTAGGGTGAACCACCGCTTTAAGAGGTCCTGCAAAGAAGAATGGGGAAAAACTGCCCAAAAATAGTTGTGCCAAGCTTGTAGCATCATACTAAAAAAGACTTGAGGCTGTAATTGGTGCCAAAGGTGCCTCAACAAAGTATTGAGCAAAGGCTGTGAATACTTATGTACATGTGATTTTTATTTTTTTCCTTTTTTTATTTTTTAATACATTTGCAAACAAACTTCTTGCACGTTGTCATTATGGGGTATTGTTTGTAGAATTTTGAGGAAAATAATGAATTTGATCCATTTTGGAATAAGGCTGTAACATAAAATGTGAAGCGCTGTGAATACTTTCGAATGCACTGTACACTAGGCTTCTATACCTAGTCAGCCTTTCTCCCTAACCATCCCCCCCCCCCCATACTGTTGGAACTTTCCCTAAAAAAGGGGGGGCTTCTGAGTATCGGAGCATCAGCCATTACATTATGAATATCCACCAAAATCCATTGAGGCGTGGACTCCACTAGACATCTGAAGGTATGCTGTGGTATCTGACACCAAGCTGTCAGTAGCAGATCTTATAAGTCCTGTAAATTGTGAGGTGGGGCCTCCATGGATCGGACTTGTTTTTCCAGCACAACCCACAGATGCTTAACTGGATTGAGATCTGGAGAATCTGGAGGCCACACATTGAACTTGTTTTTCTGTCCCTTATACCATTCATGAACTCATCAAATCAGGCGTACCTTCTATTGCTCTAGAAAGGAAGGGTAACCCCTGGAAGTGGCACATCTATGGTGTCCTACTGCAATGAATGGAGTGGTAACCTCAGCCTGGACTCTAACCCCCCTCTTCTATTGCTCTGTGGTCCAGTTCTGATGTTCATGTGCCCATTGCAGGCACCTTTTGGTTGTGGACACGGGTCAGCATGGGCACCCTAACCAGTCTGTGGTTATGCAGTCCCATGCACAACAAACTGGGATGCACTGTGTGTTCCGACATCTTTCTATCAGAACCAGCATTCACTTTTTCAGCAATTTGAGCCAAAGTATCTCTCCTATTGGATCAGCTTACGCTATCCAGCCTTCGCTCCCCATCTGCATCATCGAACCTTGGCCGCCCATGAACCTGTTGCCGGTTTTATTTGGACCGCTTTTGGTAGGTCCTGACCACTGCAGACTGGGAACATCCAACCAGTGCTGCAGTTCTGCAGTTGCTCTGACCCAGTTGTCCATCCATTACAATTTGGCCTTTGTCAATATTGCTCCCATTCTTACACTTGCCCATTTTATTTTTTCCTGCTTTCAATACATCAACTTCATGGACAACATGTTTACTTGCTGTCTATTATATCACATACTTTTAGGTGCCATTGTAATGAGATAATCATTTTCATTAACATTAGCTGTCAGTGGTCATAATATTATGGTTGTTTGGCTTACATTGTAAAGTAACTTTTCACATTGCCAGCAGAAAATCCTCCACTCCTTTTTATTATATACAAACCCATTGATTCACTTGATCTTCATCAGTTAACTGCATTTTATTTTTTATTTTTTCTACAGCTAACTGCAACTTTCTATCACTTTCATTCATTTTTCAGTTTTATGACTCTGTGGTGATTGTATCATTCAGTACATGCTACGACACAATAACCTATTTGTAAAGCGCATCATATACTTGGCAATAGATTTTAGGAAACATATCCATCTTTGTAAACAGCAAATCCAATAAGAGTCAATTCACCACACCAGGTTATTTGCAGTAACCTTGACAAATGTGGACTTCTTCGACAAACCCCCAAAAAATTAGCTTCCCCCCCCTGGTATTTTACTTTTGTGAAAACTGCAGATTTAGTGTTGAGAATTGCTGCTTTTCAAAAGAAAAAGCAATTACAAAGGCTTAAAAGATCAATAGAAATGATGCTGTTGTCCTAAAGAAAATGCAAAATATTGAGACTTGTATTCTTTTGGTGCTCACCTGTCAATCCAGCAGCAAACGAGGAAATCAATAGCCCAGGGAGAAGGCATTAGAAGTGTAGTTACAGCAACAAATGTCTATCATCAGCACAGTTTCTTCTTTTAATAGGAGCAGAAAGGAGGGATATAATAAAAGCAGTCCTATTCCCTGAGGACAGCTCGGCTCAGATGAAAAAGAGAATTGAAATGCCTTAGTGATCCTTAACCGCCATATCCAATACCTATTTAATCTGGGAAAATTGACCTGGAATAAAGGGTCACACATAATAGATTCATAGTAACTAAGTGGCTAGAGAACTAAGCAAAAGTCTACGCTATAGATATACAAAAAAAAATTAAGGTTCAATAACTGTAAGGTTCAATAAACAGTTATTATTTTTTTTTTTTTGAAGAGGTGTGTGTAATATATATAATTTCACCCACTGTAATATCCACATCAACCACCGCCCCCCCACTGTAATATCCACATCATACTGTAATATCCACCCCCCACTGTAAAATCCACATCTCCCCCACTGCAGTGGCATCACTAGGGTTGGTGTCACCTGGTGCAAAAAAAAAATGGTGTCACCCCCTCCATCAGTATAGAAAGTACAGACACCCCCATCGGTACAGACAACCCCCCCCCCTCAGTGCAGACACCCCCCCAGTAGTACAGACAGTAACCCCCCCCCCCTCAGTGCAGACACCCCCCCAGTAGTACAGACAGTAACCCCCCCTCAGTGCAGACACCCCCCCGGTAGTAAAGACAGTGACACCCCCGGTTGTACAGACAGTAACCCCTCAGTGCAGACCCCTCATCAGTATGACTCCCAGACCTTAGACAGCGTTGTGTGTGTCCCTCGAGCGCGGGCGCCGCCTCCTCTGTGTGTGTGTAAACAGAGGAGGGCAACCCCGGGTGTACCAGGGTGGCCGCGGCTCCGGAGCTAGGCGGAAGCCGCGGCCTTTCCTAATGCTATGGCCCCGGCGGCAATCCGCGGATCACATCGTGTGCCGATCCAAAGGGAGTAACCCGTTCGGATCACGGATCAACGGTGATCTTTTGCACCACTAATGTGTGTGTGTGTGTGTGTGTGTGTGTGTGTGTGTGTTATAATCAGGCTTGACAAATTTGCTTGAAGCCAGCTAAAAAAGTTAGGAGCCAGGAACACGCCCCGTCCCGCCGAGCTTGCGCGCAGAAGCGAACGCATACATGAGTAGCGCCTGCATTTGAAAGTGGTGTTCAAACCACACATGTGAGGTAACACTGTGATTGGTAGAGCGAGAGCAATAATTCTAGCCCTAGACCCCCTCAATAACTCAAAACATGCAACCTGTAGAATTTTTTAAACGTCACCTATGGAGATTTTAAAGCATGGGTCTTCAAACTACGGCCCTCCAGTTGTTCAGGAACTACAATTCCCATCATGCCTAGTCAAGTCTGTGAATGTCAGTGTATTACAATGCCTCATGGGATGTGTAGTTCCGCAACAGCTGGAGGGTCGTAGTTTTGAGGATCCTTGTTTTAAAGGGTAAAAGTTTGTCGCCATTCCACGAGTGGATGCAGTTCTGAAGCGTGACATGTTGGGTATCAATTTACTCTGTGTAATATTATCTTTAATTTTCATTCTCTAGGGTGTTAGAACTCCCAAACATTATATATATATTTTTTTATTCTAACTCCTAAGTAAAGGGAAGGAGATGAAAACGGGCAGGGAAGAACCATTAGCATTTCTAGTTGTCTTGTCATACCAACGGCCACCACAAGAGGGCGCCAGATTCCAGAAGTAACCATAGCGCTGCAGAAGGCCACAAAGCCATGGCCTGACGCGATTGTGAGGGGGGCGGGGGGTTTGCGCACGGAAACAGAGTTTCCCCCATTTGATGCCGCGCCAGGATGCTAATTCTAGTCACAATTGCGACCTGGCACCCGGGGTTTGTCGAGCCCTGATAGAGCGAGATAGATTATATAATATATATATATATATATATATATATATATATATATATATATATATATATATATATATATATATATATATATATATATTGTATAATCTATATCTCAATATATTACATTTTTTTTTTGCAAGGGTCATCTGGCAGTTCCGTGACAGGGTTTTCCTTACTCCTATACTGAATGGCTCTCACATAATGACAAATGAGTGCCATTCAATGTAGTAATACTCTGAGCCCAGCTTAGGGAGGGTGTGTGTCTGAGAGCCTGTCCATATATCAAAGTGATCCAGTGCACATCTTGCAGCTATAGACCTAAGAGCAGGCAGGTGCAAGACATCACAAGCACACTATTGTATTTGCCACCACATTTTGGCCCACTGAGGACCCCCTTTCCAGGTAGCAGTGACACTTAAAGCGTTTGTTACCCAACATGTTTCTGATATAAGCCTGCTGTACCATGTATTTGTATGAGAAAGTCTCCTGTTCATTTTGTATTGCTTAATTTGTGTGAAATTCCTGTTGTTTCTGCCAGTCCCCTTACTTTCCTTTAAAAAAAAAACTGACCACACCAAGCAGGAGAGCACACCGTGGTCAGTACTCTAGCTATGCTGGGAAGTCTATGTACTCTCCTCCAATGATCAGACTTGTCCTGACACACTGCCAATCCATTCACAAAGAAGCTCAGTGTGCTGCTGCTTCTCCTCCCCCCAGCTGTTATGCAGCTGAGAACAGAGGGAATGCGAAAAAAAAGTGAGAAAAAAAAAAGGCTTTTATAATGTTTTTTTTATATCTATACAGAAATGTTTTTTGCCTTTTCATTTCTATTTTAACTGTTTGCCAACCATCCACCGTCATTGTACTGCGGCAGGTTGGCTAGTTTCCGCAGACTGTCTTAGCTGTATGTCAGTCACTTTAAGCTGGATAGCTTAAAAAATAAAAAATGACATAAATCTATTCCCTATTTTGTAGACGCTATAACTTTTGCGCAAACCAATCAATAATCGCTTTTTGCTATTTTTATTACCAAAAATATGTAGAAGAATACATATCGGCCTAAACACTGGAAAAAAATTTGCTTTTTCAAAAAAAAACTGGGGCTTTTAATTATAGCAAAAAGTACAAAATATAGCGCAAACAAATAAAAACCGCAGAGGTGATCAAATACCACATAAAAAAGCTCTATTTGCGGGGGAAAATAAAGGCGGCATTCATATGTATATCATGCCCCTCTGCAGTGAGGAGATGATGTGCTGTAACCTCTAGTAACCAATCAGTGAGCAGTATTACTGTACAGTAATCTCTAGCAACCAATCAACAAGCAGAAATCATGTGCTGTAACCTCTAGCAACTATTCAGTGAGCTGTAATGTGTGCTGTAACCTCTAGCAACCAGTCAGTAAGTGGTAATGATATGCTGTAACTAGGGTTGTCCCGATACCACTGTTTTAAGACCGAGTACAAGTACCGATACTTTTTTTTCACGTACTCGCCGATACCGATTCTCTTCATTCATTAACTGAGACATCGTAATCACAGGAGGTTACAATATTTCAGTTATGTGAATGGACAGAGTCAGTGATCACCTCCTACCTCCGCTCTCCATCCTGAGATAGAGGGGGGCAGCAGCATGGAGGGGTAGAAGAGAGGGGAACAGATGCACGGAGCGGGACACGGAGGAGAGAGGGGGACATATGCACGGAGGGGGACACGGAGGAGTGAGGGGGACAGATGCACGGAGGAGAGAGGGGGACATATGCACAGAGGGGGACACGGAGGAGAGAGGGGGACAGATGCACGGAGGAGAGAGGGGGACAGATGCAAAGAGGGGGACACAGAGTAGCATGGAAGGGGACAGATGCACTGAGGGGGACACAGAGGACAGGGCAGAACAGATGTATGGAGGGGGACACGAAGCAGCATGGAGAAGGACGGATGGGGACTGGAGGAGGATAGGGGACAGTCAGCGGTGATCGTGTGTGGGAGAGAAGCACCGATCACCGCTAAAAGCCGCAGAGGGGAGGTTTGAGAGAGAGGACCAGCTGTCAGACTTTTAAATCTATACAGGGTGATCAGTGCTTGTAACTCCTCCACAGCACTGATCACCCTGACTGCCCAGGTATCGGGTGAAGTATCGGAGCATTTGCCCGAGTACAAGTACTCGGGCAAATGCTTGGTATCAGTACCGATACTAGTATCGGTATCGTGACATCCCTAGCTGTAACCTCTGGCAACCAATCACAATCGCTGCCTGATCTGATAAAATAAGTTTACCGTAAGTCTAGCTGATATTTATTGTATGTCTCAGAGCAGGTGGAGAGCAAAATTGCATGGGGGGGGGGGGGGGGGGCCGGGGTTGTCCCAAGAAAAATGTTGCCCATGGTCCAATCAACATTAAAGACGGCCCTGACCCCCCTTCATGACCAGGTAATTTTTTGCGATATGGCACTGCATTATTTTAACTGACAATTGCGCAGTCATAAAATGTATGTCCTCCCCCCCCCCCCCCCCCACAAATGGAGCTTCCTTTTGGTGGTATTTGATCACCTCCTGAGGTTTTTATTTTTTTTGCGCTATAAACAAAAATAGAGCGACAATTTTGAAAAAAATAAATAAAAATAAAAATAAATTATTTATATATATATATATATATATATATATATATATATATATATATATATATATATATATATATATATATATATCTATCTCATTTTTAACTTTTTGTTATAAAACACATCCAATATGAATGAATGAAAACTTATATAGCGCAACACATGCAAACTTAATCGCCTCTGGGCTCAAACGCTTAAAAAAAAATTTGTACGTCTACAAACTATGGGATAGATTAATGGACTTTTTTTCTTTTAAATTTATTTACTTTTTTACTAGTAATGGTGGCAATCATCGATTTTGACACTTTTTGGGGACCAGTGGCAATGTACTAATGACACTGGCAGGGAAGGGGTTAACATCAGGGGCTATGGGAGTGCCTGATAACTGTGGGGGAGGATGCTCTAAATGGGGGAAGACAGAGATCCGTGTTCCCGCTTAGCAGAAACACAAGATCTCCATCTTCCCCTCTGACAGAATGGCAGTCTGCCTTGTTTACATAGTTTTACTTGTTTAAAAAATGTTTTGCATTACTTCAGTAACTTCCTGATTTCCAGACCTAGACAAACAAAGTCATACATTCCAGGAGTCTTCAGGAGGGGAGGAGGGGTTTTCTCAGCTAAGCATACTGTCCTGCCTACATGCCTGAGCTACACCAAACTTCACCAAAGTAAGAGCAAATCCACAGACCATTATCACCAGAAGAAATGTTCTCATGGAGGACTTTTACTCTAATCATCAACTCAAAATTTGGGATTCTTTCCCCCATGACAATGGTCACCTGGGCAAGTACAGAGGATCGCGGCAGCAGTAAAAGCATAACATGGGTCATAAGGAGTGCGCTCCAGGTCGTGCAACTGCAAGGACATCACATTGGGAGCAGCGGTTGTGTCCATGCAGTCACTGCGTCCCATTTGACAGTAATGGAACTGCCTGCAGTGGGATGCATGGAACACCTGTACATCCCCGTGCAGGAAAACATGTACATTTATGTACGCCCCATATGGAGGAGGCCTACCTCTTCACCACTCTATAAAAAAAAGTGGGAAAATGGCTTTAGAACAGGGGTCTCAAACTCAAATTACCTGAGGGCCACAAGACAAGTTTTCATATGCCATGGGGGGCCGCATGCAAACTTTCAAACTTCAAAAACAACAGTACTGGTGTCAGCGAACACATTATTAACCCCCAGCACTGGTGTCAGCGAGCGCATTATTACCACCAGCACTGGTGTAAGTCAGGGTTTGACAAATTTGCTTGGAATCTCGGAGCCAGCTAAAAAAGTTAGGAGCCAGAAAACGCACCCTGTCCCGACGAGCTTGCGCGCAGAAGCGAACACATACGTGAGCAGCGCCCGCATATGTAAACGGTGTTCAAACCACACATGTGAGGTATCGCCGCGATTGGTAGAGTGAGAGCAATAATTCTAGCTCCTCTGTAACTTAAAACATGCAACCTGTAGATTTTTTTAAACGTCGCCTATGAAGATTTTAAAGGGTAAAAAAGTTTGTCGGCATTCCACAAGCGGACGCAATTTTGAAGCGTGACATGTTGGGTATGAATTTACTCGGCGTAACATTATCTTTCATAATATTAAAAAAAAATGGGGATAACTTTACTGTTGTCTTATTTTTTAATTAAAAAAAGTGTATTTTTTTCCCAAAAAAGTGCGCTTGTAAGACCGCTGCGCAAATACGGCGAAACAGAAAGTATTGCAACGATCGCTATTTTATTCTCTATGGTGTTAGGATAAAAATTATATATAATGTTTGGGGGTTCTAATTAGAGGGAAGAAGATGGCAGTGAAAATAGTGTAAAATGACATTAGAATTGCTGTTTAACTTGTAATGCTTAACTTGTAATACCAACGGCCACCACCAGATGGCGCCAGCTCACATCTGGTGGTAATAACTTGTAATACCAACGGCTCACCACCAGATGGGGCCAGCTCAAAAAAAAAAAAAATTTTTTTTTTTTTGCTCCCCTCACTTTCACCCTGCCTGGGGGCCATTTATAACTGGTCCGCGGGCCGCAAATGGCCCGCGGGCCGGTACTTTGAGACCACTGCTTTAGAATATATTATTATTATTATTATTATTATTATTATTATTATTATTATTATATTCTTTTAGAGCCAGCAGCCTTTTTAATTGTAAGATCATTGATCTTACCATTTCAGCCTCCACTTGATGACCGTTTCTTAATTTTTTAATAGGTTTGCCTCAGCTTGTGACGATGGATCAGTCCTGGTGTGGGATCTTCAGGTATTCAACCTATAATGGCTATCTTGACCTAGTAAACTGTATTCATTGACCAGCAAATGCACATCTGAATGTATAGTTTCAACTTGTGATTTGCTTAAAGCGGAGGTTCACCCGTACATAACACTTTTTCCCCTTAGATGGATGCTCGTTTTGTCTAGGGGAATCGGCTAGTTGTTTTAAAATATGAGCCGTACTTACCGTTTACGAGATGCATCCTCTCCGTCGCTTCCGGGTATGGGCTGGGCGTTCCTATTTTGATTGACAGTCTTCCGAGAGGCTTCCGACGGTCGCATCCATCGCGTCACGATTTTGCGACCGTCGGAAGCCTCTCGGAAGACTGTCAATCAAGAAGGAACGCCCAGTCTCGCAGCCCATACCCGGAAGCGACGGAGAAGATGCATCTCGTAAACGGTAAGTACAGCTCATATTTTAAAACAACTAGCCGATTCCCCTAGACAAAACGAGCATCCATCTAAGGGGAAAAGGGCAAAAAATATATAATTGGCTGAACTCCCGCTTTAACCTTCTTCTTTGTATAATACTGAAAAGGACTGAGATGCATTTTTTTGGATTTCCTTTTGTGTTTTATAATGAAATTGTTAGCTAGAAAAATGTTGAATGCCAAAGAGCTAAGGATTTTCTATGGTACATTTTGGCTACGTATGCCCAACACTGTTGGACCTCACGTACACTGGACGTTTTTACAGCTGCTGTTTTTGGCTTCAGACGTTTTTTCTACAGCCAATAAACTCTCCAGCGTGTGATCCTAGGTGTCCATGCACATGTATGCTGTTATCAGCAGTTTTTGGCAGGGGAGTTTTTTCAGCTGTAAATAACGCTCTAACTCCAAAAAATAAAAAAAAACGAAAAACGGTTTAAAAACCGATGAAAAACACGGATATTCTCTGTTAAAAAGCGTTTTTGAGCTGTAAGCTTTTATGGGAGTATAGTTTTGGCTACTCACTCTACAGCTTTCTACAGCTAATGTTACAGACTTTTCTATAATGTCCAGATTGCATGAGGCCATAGAATGAACCTCCAGGGATAATGCACATATTGAATTTGGACAGCAGAGAGAAGGAATGCTAACCTTATAGTAAGAAAACATACTTTGACTTTGACACGTATGCTGCTGACAGTGCATACATTACAAACTTTAATAAAGTTACGTAAAACAATATTCCACATATATAAGTTAAATTACTTTTAACCATTTCAGCTCTGGAAAATTTTGAAGAAAAACACAGTATTTTTTTACTTTCTGCTTACTATAAAACATCCAGTACGTGTGTGGTGTGTGTTTTTTTTTTTTTTTTATTTCTTCATAATTTTAGCCCAATATGTATTCTGCTATACATTTTTGTTAAAATCCCAATAAGCGTATATTGGTTTACGAAAATGTTAGTGTCTACAAACTATGGGATATTTTTACTTAGAATTATTATTATTTTTTACACTAGTTATGGCGGCGATTAGTGACTTATAGTGGGACTGTGATAGTTTGGTGGGAAGTCTGACACTTTGTGGAAACCAGTGACACTAATACAGTGATCAGTGCTAAAAAATATACATTGACACTGACTGGGAAGGGGTTAACATCTAAAGCGATCAAAGGGTTCAATGTGTGCCTAACAGTGCTTGGTGTGTTTACTGTGAGGTGCTTTTACTAAGGGATGTGCCAGTTTTTATTCCCTGCTTTGCATGGAAACAAAAACCGGTACATCCCCACTGAAAGGACAGAGCTCTGTATTGTTTATACTGACAGAGCTGTGTCCTGTCTTCCTCTTCGCCGATCAGCGGGTGCCGACGGTCATCCATTGACCAGCACCCTCTGGTCGGCTTGTGCTGTGACTAAACACAGCACAGCCAGCGCTCCTGCCCCCTACCCGGCACAGGAGAGCTGTTCTGCCGCCGTCCATACTCCTACTTGAGGCGGTCGGCAAATGGTTAATACCAATAGTGTACTGAATGCCATAAGTGGTTTTCCCCAATAAATACACTTTAAGGCCAAAAGTTTGTGACCCCCCCCTGAACATCACAACTATCTCTATATGGCTAAACTTTTGTGGGCACCCCTCCAAACTATGGAACTCAGTATTTGCAGTATAGGGGACTGTAAATGCTGCAGTTCCTCTGTTCCAGTAGGACTCTACCCCAGCTTCTTAAAGATATTTAGGTAGATTCAGGTAGAATGGAATAAAGTTACGGCGGCGTAGCTTAGCGTGTTTAGGCTACGCCGCCGTAAGTTAGCTAGGCAAGTAATGATTCTCAATGTACTTGCCTGCTAATATACGGCGGCGTAGCCTAAAGCGGGCGGGCGTAAGGGCGCCGAATTTAAATCTGTGTTTGGAGGGCGTGTTTAATGGTAATAAGGCTTGACCTTACGTTTTTGACGTTTTTTTGCTACTGTGCATGCTCCGGGCGCCTACATTTCCCAGTGTGCATTGCGGCTAAGTACGCCGCACGGGCCTATTGATTGTGACGTGGACGTAAACATCGTAAATCCCGATTCACGGACGACTTACGCAAACAACGTAAAAAATCGAATTTCGACGCGGGAACGGCGGCCACAGTTGACATTACTATTCCACTAGGGCCTAGCTCTAACGTTACGCGGCCTATCTCTTACGTAAACGGCGTAAAAGTACTGCGTCGGTCGGCCGGGCGTACGTTCGTGAATCGGCGTATCTCCTCATTTACATATTCTACGCCGACCGCAATGGAAGCGCCACCTAGCGGCCATCCAAAATATTGCAATCTAAGATAGGACGGCGCAAGCCGTCGTATCTTGGATATGTTTAAGCGTATCTCTGTTTGAGCATACGCTTAAACATAAGTCGGCGTAGATTCTGAGTTAGGTCGACTTATCTACTGATAAGTCGGCCTAACTCTACCTGAATCTACCTAATTGATTGGTTGCGTTTAATGAGGAGGAACTCAAATGGCCTCTACATAGACCTGCCCTCAACCCTTTTGAACACTTTTGGGATGAATCGGAATGCCAGGTGTGAGCCATATCCTCTTGTCCAGCATACATGACCTTACAAATGCTCTTTTGCCTAAATGGGCACAAATTCCCACACACTACACTGTAAAATCTCGACAAGATATGTTTAAGCTGTTATTGCCTCAAAGAGAGGGGGAATTCCAAAATGTAATGTCCATATTTCTTTATCGTACATCACGGGACACAGAGCAGCATAGCCATTACTATGTGGGTTATAGAGTCTACCTTCAGGTGATGGACACTGGCACTCTCCAACAGGAAGTTCCCTCCATATATAACCCCCACCCATAACGGGAGTACCTCAGTTTTGTAGCAAGCAATATGCATCCCAAACAAGAGGGGCGGGAGCTCTGTGTCCCGTGATGTACTCCAAGAAAAGGATTTTACAGGTAAGCTGTTTATTAAAAATCCTTTTTTTTTTGCAATGGGGTGTCCAACAAGTTAATATAGATGCAGTGTTTGGGTGTCCACAAGAATATAAGTTTATTTGATAAAGTGCTAGCAATATATCAAAGCAAAAGGGAAAACATTCTTTACATACTGTACACACCCAATGCCATATAAGATATGATAGATGTGTATTGCAGAAAAGGGTATTTATCATTTTTAACTGTTGTATGTTTACCTGAAGCAATAATTATTTTCTTTTGTGTACTGTATCTTTGTATGTTTATGTATCAGTGCTGTTATAATATTATAGTGCTATCCTATATTACTACTACATTTTAGACTGGAGAAGTCCTTTTTGAGTTCCATGGTCACAATCAGAAGATTACTGCTATAGCTGTATTTCCCTCCAGTGAAACTTACCATGTGAAGGCTAACCTGATACTTACTGCATCGTCCGATAAAACCGTAATTGTATCCTTAAAGCTGAAGGTTCATCTGCTTATGTTTTGTCTTCCCTGGTTCCTATTTTCACCATTCATCAACATTTAACACACCTTTATTTTAGACCTTGTGATGTCATTACAAGGTCACTGTGCTTTGCTATGCAGGGCAGGCGATGATGTCAGGTTGGAGGGGCCATAATAACCTACATAGCTTCCTAAAAACGCCACAGAACCCTACCCCAGTATTCCTCAAGTCCTCAGCCCTGATGCAAGTGTCAGGGAAATTTGGCTGTATGCTTGGTGCACACCATATCTCCGGTGCTAATAAGCACACATTTCGTCTAATGATATAATGTATATTACCTATAGCTCTATTTCCCGTATATCCCCAAGTAAACACCATAGCTTACATTCTCAGCATCATCAGCATGACTGCCCAGCGAAGAGTGTGCTTGGCCTTTTTATTCATAAAATCACAAAAGCAAATGAAACAAACAGGAAGTGATAGCTCCAGCAGCCAATCGCTTCCTTCATGGGAATTGACCTCACAGGAAGTAACCTCCACACAGGAAATTACCTAACAGGAAATCGTTCCAACAGGATGAGTTAATACAAACAACCAATGAATAATGGTTAAAGGAGTCCTATGAGTGTATCTGAGCAGAGACAGGGTGTATGTGTTTACCTGGAAGCCATGTTGCTCAACTAAGCAAAGGAAGTCGCATGGCTGAACAAACATGAACTCTGTTTCTGACCATAACAACCCAAAGACTCCTGTATTACCGCTGATAGGGATCCTTATTCTGTGTTGTTCCAGAGAACAAAGCATACCCGAATTGGTATACTACTGTTCCTGTGGATGGGAGGATATCTGCAGGTGTATGCTACAAATCTCGACTTGTCTGATCAGACACACAGCAGAGACTAGAGCATACATCCGCCTATAACCGATAATGTCCTTGCAGAGCGAACATATCCCCCCAGACGATCGTTCTGTGAAATAAACAGGGGCCCTTTCACTGGCGGACATATCCCCACTCTGCAAACACTTCTCTCCAATCCCAGGAAGTTTTCCACTACCAGACGGGACTTAACCAGTGTCAGTCTGCCCCAGTCAGCTTTTTAGAGCGGGCTGCGAGAGTACTAACACTGGGTGATACTATAACATTACATATTAAATGCATCTTCATAAAATTTCCACAACACAAGCAATGGTCTGGCTCCTGAAAGGATGATAAGAATGACATCCATCCATCAGGATATTTTGTTATTCTGGAAGAGTAGGCATTTATTGGCAGGCTGCAGTTTCATGGGGATTGTCCTTGGTAACATCCATGTGTCATGCTGAGCCACCATAATTGAAAGACGTGAAATTCATTGAATTAATGTGGCAGGCCAGGGACAGTCGGGCTGGGGAGGAAAGTGCTAGATGATGCCGGATGGCCTCCAATTAGGAAATAAGGTTGGCTCTGTCTGACTTGCTGCAGCTTTTGATGCACACCATGAGAAGCCATAAATCTCTTAGGCCGCGTACACACGGTCGGTCCATCCGATGAAGCTGACTGAATTGAGCCGACTTGATTCTGAACATAGGCGGGTTTTTAACCGATGCTTTTGCATACTAACTATCGGTTTTGACCTATCGGTTATCAGTCCATCGGTTAAATTTTAAAGCAAGTTCTCTTTTTTTTGACCGAAGGATAACTGACCGATGGGGCCAACACACGATCGGTTTGGACCGATGAAACGGTCCTTTAGTCCGTTTTTATCGGTTTTGACGGTTTGTGACGGTTTGTGTACGATATATATATATATATATATATATATATATATATATATATATATATATATATATATATATATATATATATATATATATATATATATATATATATATATATATATATATATATATATATATATATATATATATATATATATATAGTGATGAAAATAAGTATTTGAACACCCTGCTATTTTGCAAGTTCTCCCACTTGGAAATCATGGAGGGGTCTGAAATTGTTATCGTAGGTGCATGTCCACTGTGAGAGACCTAATCAAAAAAAAAAAAATCACCTGAGAAAATCAATGTTAATATTTGGTACAGTAGCCTTTGTTTGCAATTACAGAGGTCAAACGTTTCTTGTAGTTTTTCACCAGGTTTGCACACACTGGAGGAGGGATTTTGGCCCACTCCTCCACACAGATCTTCTCTAGATCAGTCAGGTTTCTGGGCTGTCGCTGAGAAACACGGAGTTTGAGCTCCCTCCAAAGATTCTCTATTGGGTTTAGGTCTGGAGACTGGCTAGGCCACGCCAGAACCTTGATATGCTTCTTACAGAGCCACTCCTTGGTTATCCTGGCTGTGTGCTTCGGGTCATTGTCATGTTGGAAGACCCAGCCTCGACCCATCTTCAAAGCTCTAACTGAGGGAAGGAGGTTGTTGCCCAAAATCTCGCAATACATGGCCCCGGTCATCCTCTCCTTAATACAGTGCAGTCGCCCTGTCCCATGTGCAGAAAAACACCCCCAAAGCATGATGCTACCACCCCCATGCTTCACAGTAGGGATGGTGGTCTTGGGATGGTACTCATCATTCTTCTTCCTCCAAACACGGTTAGTGGAATTATGACCAAAAAGTTCTATTTTGGTCTCATCTGACCACATGACTTTCTCCCATGACTCCTCTGGATCATCCAAATGGTCATTGGCAAACTTAAGACGGGCCTTGACATGTGCTGGTTTAAGCAGGGGAACCTTCCGTGCCATGCATGATTTCAAACCATGACGTCTTAGTGTATTACCAACAGTAACCTTGGAAACGGTGGTCCCAGCTCTTTTCAGGTCATTGACCAGCTCCTCCCATGTAGTCCTGGGCTGATTTCTCACCTTTCTTAGGATCATTGAGACCCCACGAGGTGAGATTTTGCATGGAGCCCCAGTCCGAGGGAGATTGACAGTCATGTTTAGCTTCTTCCATTTTCTAATGATTGCTCCAACAGTGGACCTTTTTTCACCAAGCTGCTTGGCAATTTCCCCGTAGCCCTTTCCAGCCTTGTGGAGGTGTACAATTTTGTCTCTAGTGTCTTTGGACAGCTCTTTGGTCTTGGCCATGTTAGTAGTTGGATTCTTACTGATTGTATGGGGTGGACAGGTGTCTTTATGCAGCTAATGACCTCAAACAGGTGCATCTAATTTAGGATAATAAATGGAGTAGAGGTGGACATTTTAAAGGCAGACTAACAGGTCTTTGAGGGTCAGAATTCTAGCTGATAGACAGGTGTTCAAATACTTATTTGCAGCTGTATCATACAAATAAATAGTTACAAAATCATAAATTGTGATTTCTGGAATTTTTTTTTTTTGATTATGTCTCTCACAGTGGACATGCACCTACGATGACAATTTCAGACCCCTCCATGATTTCCAAGTGGGAGAACTTGCAAAATAGCAGGGTGTTCAAATACTTATTTTCCTCACTGTGTATATGTATGTATATATATATATATATATATATATATATATCTCCTTGTGCTGAAGCTAAAAGGTGATTGGCTACTATGCACAGCTTCTCCAAATTCTGTGTGCTCCAGTTTAATAAATCCCCCCCTCCCCCAGTAACTTATTCTTATACACCAGGGGTGTCAAACTTTTTTCAAAGAGGGCCAGATTTGATTAAGTGAACATGCGTGAGGGCCGACTATTTTGCCTGACATTCTTTGAACCATTAAAATTCTGCCTAAGTGTGTTCGTCTGAGCACTAATACACGGCCCAACAAGAATTCTCTTGCCTTTGTGGCTGTGTGTGGTGAAGAGATGATCTCGGGCGTGTTATTTGGATATACTGTATATATTTTATTTGTGGCCCCAACGAATCCCAGAGCGCTGCTTAGGACTAAGGATGAGCTTGTGCGTGTTGTTTGGATATACCGTATTTATCGGCGTATAACACACACAGGCTTACCATTGCCATGAATGCAGCCTGACCATTGCCTTGAATGCAGCCTCACCATTGCCATGAATGCAGCCTTACTATTGCAACCAATGCAACCTTACCATTGCAACCTCACCATTGCAACCAATGCAGCCTCACATGTGCCATAAATGCAGCCTCACATGTGCCATAAATGCAGCCTTACCATTGCCATCAGTGCAGCCTGAACGATGCCCATCTGCAGCCTCGAAGGGCAGAGGGAGGGGGCGGGACGAGTGCCAACAGATTACCAACAGGAGAATGCCTTGTTTACCCTGTGGCCTCTTTAATACAAAGTCCCGCCTCCTATGATAGACAGAACAGTCGTCCAATGGCATCCCAGGAGACGGGACTTCCAATAGAGACGCTGCTGAGTAAACAGGAGATTCTCTTCATGTAATCTGACGGCGCTCGTCCTGCCCCCTCCCTGTCCCCTCCAAGGCAGCGCCAATAAATACAGTATATATCTTTTGTGGCCACAAACAATATATATATCCAAATCCCCAGGGGGGCCATATTAAATCAACAGGGGGGCCACATTTGGCCCCCGGGCCTGACTTTGGACATGCCTGTTATACACAGTCCTACAAATCCCTCAAACATCTTCCCTGCTATGAAAGTTAAAATTACAGGTCTGTAGTTATCAGGTGACGACCTTATAGTATGAAAATAGGAATATGGGTGCCATGTTTGCTTTACACCATTCCACTGTTATTAGGCCAGTTATTAAGGGCCCTTTCACACCAGCTCTCTTGAGCTGGGTTGTCCAACGCATAGACAGCCTTCAGATATGGTTTGTTGATTTGAAACCTTATGCCGCGTACACACGATCAGTCAAACCGATGAGAACGGTCTGATGGACCGTTTTCATCGGACGAAACCGATCGTGTGTAGGCCCCATCGGTTATTTATCCATAGGTTAAACAAAAGCAATCTTGTTTTAAATTTAACTGATGGATACCTAACCGATAGAAAAAAAACGATCGTTAGTAGGCACAACCATCGGTTAAAAATCCACTCATGCTCAGAATCAAGTCGACTCATGCTTGGAACCATTAAACTTCGTTTTTTTCAGCACGTCGTTGTGTTTTACGTCACCGCGTTCTGACACGATCGTTTTTTTAACTGATGGTGTGTAGGCAGGACTGACCATCAGTCAGCTTCATTTGCGTTCAAAGTGCAGTGTTTTGGCGGAAAAAAAAATGCTCAAAAACGCAAAACGCCGAAAAAACGCTCAAACACCGGTCCCATTGTTTTTTAGCGTTTTTTAATCCATTGAGAAAAAAAAAAGTAATAAAAATAAAAAAGCTACACTGAAAAACGCTGATTAAAGCTATTGCAAAAAATGCTAAAAAAAACTTTGAAAGGCTCCCTGCAAAGCTACTGGCGTTTTTTATAGCTTTTATCAGCTTTAGGCCCCTTTCAGACGTACGGACGAACGGTCCGTTTATTACAAGTCCGTTTACGGACTTGTAATGGTTCCCTATGGGATTGCAGACGGTTGATGCATCCGCTAACATCTGCAACCATCCGCGTCCGCAAAGATCCGCTTTGCGGACGGAAGAAAACCCTATTTTTCTTCCGTCCGGCGGAACGGATCGGTTGAATACGGACACACGGTCCGTATTCATCCAATTCCCCATAGGGGAGAGCGGAGGAGAGACAGGGCGGTCTCTGCACTGTGTGCGGGGACCGCCCTGTCCGCCGACAGCTCAGCGGGAATCCCCGCTGAGCCAACGGACACACACGGATCGGATCAATTACGGATCCGCTCCGTGTGAAAGAGGCCTTAGTGTGCATGGAGCCTAAAGCTCCAACTGTTGGCGGATAGAAGACTACATAATATCCATATGTGTTTTATTTTATTTAACTGACTTAAATATATATTTATATAATTATATTTATACAATTTTTGAATGTGTTTTCTTTCTTCTGCATATATTTAATAAATAAAAAATACACCAAATCACTACAGATTCCTATTAAGGAGTCTTTAAAAATGAGAAACAATGGCAGAGCAGTAACTGAGCTCAGCTTTTTGAGAACTTGTGGATGTAAACCATCTGGTCCGTTTTCCTGCTTTATATAACTAGAAAACAAGTAGCAGGAAAAGGGTTACGTAATTGTATGTCTCTCGCTGTGGATTTGGTAAGAATTGAAAAAAGAAATGTATTATTGAATAATTATGTCAAATAACCATCATTCCAAAAACATTCCTTAATAGCTCAAGTCAGGCTTGGGATTGTGAAAGTGGACAGCAGTGGGGAAAAACTTCAGATTTCCATTCTACTGTAAAGGTGAGTTAAAAATGCTTTTGTATCGGCATTTTTTAAACAAAATGTCTCTGCGAGTTGGGGCACTTCTGCCAGCCACTGCGAGGCCAGTTTTGGTGGTGCGTTGGCAGATTGAATTATTTTTCAAGCTCCTTATATCACTCAATGATGACATTTATCTGCAGTATTTTAAGTATCTGCCTTGTACCAAAGTCCTAATGAAGAGTTCTTGTTTTGGAAGGTGGATGCCTTTAGGACAAGTCAGCAGTGGTCAATTCCCACATACTTGCAAGTCCAATAAAGATTTGTCTCATTTTTCTGTTCTCTTTTTTTTTATTTTTTTTTATTGTATTCTGTTCTGACTAGATATGATTGCATGTACAGTTGGTGGTATAAATTGTACTGTGTAATATGATATAAAGGTAATGATCAGGTTTTCTTATCTTTTATAATACAGACCTTAATAGTTGTCCAGAGCTTGGATGTCTGGCTTTCTGGTGGGTCTGAGCTCCGGGTGTGGAATCGCAATTTCAACCTCTTGGGAGAGACCGGATGCTTTTCTGATGGAGGTTTGTAAAACAAATGTGTTCTTAACCACTTCATTACTGGGCACTTAAACCCCCTTCGTGCCCAGACCAATTTCCAGTTTTCAGCGCTGACGTATTTTGAATGACAATTGCGCGGTCATACAACACTGTACCCAAATAATATTTTTTTCCCACAAACAGCTTTCTTTTGGTGGTATTTGATCACCTCTGCGATTTTTTTATTTTTTGCACTATAAATAAAAAAAGACAGAAAATTTTGAAAAAAAACACAATATTTTTTACTTTTTGTTATAATAATAATAATAATAATCCAATTTAAAAAAAAAAAAAGAATTCCCTCGGTTTAGGCCGATACGTATTCTTCTACATGTTTTTGTTAAAAAAAAATCGCAATAAGCGTATATTGATTGGTTTGCGCAAAAGTTATAGCGCCTACAAAATAGGGGATATATTATGATTTTTATTTATTTTTTAGTAGTAATGGCGGCGATCTGCGTTTTTTTTTTTTTTTTTGTCAGGCATGCGATATTGCGGCGGACGTATCGGACACTTTTGACACAATTTTGGGACCATTCACATTTATACAGCGATCAGTGCTATAAAAATGCAATAATTACTGTATAAATGTGACTGGCAGGGAAGGGGTTAACACTAGGGGGTGAGGAAGGGGTTAAATGTATTCCCTGGGTGTGTTCTAACTGTGTGTGGAGGGGGACTGACTGGGGGAGGTGACCGATGCTGTGTCCCTATGTACAAGGGACACAGCATCGGTCTCCTCTCTCCCTGACAGGACGTGGAGCTCTGTGTTTACACACAGAGAGCTCCACTTCCCTGCTGTCACCACCGATCGCGGGTACCCGGCGGACATCGCGGCCGCCAGGCACGCGCATCGGCTCCCCAGCAATGCGCCGGGCACAGTGTTTCCCCGCTGCGCGCCCCCAGCGGCGCACACGGGGAATGTAAACAGGACGTCCAGGGACGTCCACCCGGCACTTGAGAGCCGCGCTGTGGACGTTTTTCGTCTACAGTGCGGATATCAAGTGGTTAAACTCAGAAATCAACTTGATATAAGAGAGATAAGGATGTTTCCATTTGTGATAAGCCTCAGAAAAAGTTCTAGTTGCCTGGCTGTCAAAGTGACCCTCTGACTTCAATACCTCCGGTGTCCTGGAACAAGTACAAAGTTAGAGTCAAATTTAAACTCTTGATTTGCATACATGTTCTAAGATTAACCATTTATAAAGTATGAAAGCAATTAAATTAGAATGGCATCACCACAAAAACAGCCACTATTGGAGAATGGCTTCTTAACATACATGATATATACGGCATGGAGGAAACGAAAATACAGACAAATTAAGCACTCTATCGAGAGTATGGGTGGTCTACAAATAGTCTGAAGAATTTAAGACCCATACGAATACCTGAACTACGGGTAAATTCCTAGCAATCTCATGGTATACGTCTATTCGTCGTCTCCTTTACTTTACATATTCCATTTCTATTTCTACATTTTCTCTAATAAATCTACATGGTTACTTTAATCATACTTTTGACAGGCATAACAGTGTTACCTTGCAGCATATTTCTTCTTTTTCTGAGCAAATTTACAGAATATGGAGCCTCGGCCATGATTGCGAGACCCAGCCAGGTTACTGTCTTACATACAATATATGTATTTTGAACACGCTAAATTGGTGGACAATAGAAATGTACCATCTTGTATTCCTATTTTTGTAGATTGTTTGGCATCGTCTTGATGTATTGCGTTCACTGTATTTAAATAAAACGTTATTGTAAAAAAAATTAAAAATTAGAATGGAATCCAAGGGCACAGCTTTTTCAAAAGAAACACTCGACTATGAAAGTGTTTATATTTTGTTTAACCCCTGACTGCGACAGTGGTCACCTGATTGGTAGCCATCCCGCTGGTGTCCAATCATTAGTATGGACCAAGAGCTGTCTTTGACAGCTTGGACTCTGCTGGAAGCATTAATTTAGGGCACAGGAATCTTTGTGGTGCATATATGCATTCCGTGGACAGCAAGAGGATAGATAGATATATGTGTGTGGTTTTTTTAACAATAGGAGACATTACTAGAGAGAGTGAACTTATAACCTTTGACCAATTGAAAAACAGACCTAGTATAGTTTATTATTATTACTATTATATATATATACTGTATGTGTATATATATATATATATATATATATATATATATATATATATATATATATATATATATATATATATATATATATATATATATATATATATATATATATAATTATTTTTTTTTAAGAGACTCTAAGTGGAGAAAAGATGAGCTGCTGCAGGTTTAAAATGCAGGCACCTAAAGATCCATGTTTGTGTGTATTATTATTTTATTTCAGGTACTTGTATAGCGCCGTCAATTTTACGCATCGCTTTACATATACATTGTACATTCACATCAGTCCCTGCCCTCAAGGAGCTTACAACCTAAGGTCCCTAACACACATTCATACATACAGGCCCAATTTAGATCTGATTAACCTACCAACATGTCTTTAGAGTGTATTGGGCAGATCCACATACAATTGCACCGGCGCATCGTATATGAGATGCGCTACGCCGCCGTACCTTACCTGGCTTTAGTTCGAATCCAGGAAGATTTCACGCCGTAAGTTACGGCGGCGTAGTGTATCTCAAGCGGCGTAATGGCGCGGAATTCAATCGGCGATTAGGGGGCGTGTTTCATTTAAATGAAGTGCGTCCCCGCGCCGAATGAACTGCGCATGCGCCGTCCCGAAATTTCCCGCCGTGCATTGCGCTAAATGACGTCGCTAGGACGTAATTTTTTTTAACTTTAACGTGACTTACGTACATTCCGATTCACGGACGAGTTCCGCAAAAAAAAAAAAAAAATCAAATTAAAAACGGGAACGACGGCCATACTTAACATGGCAAATGTAACTATACGCCTCAAAACACCAGCTTTAACTATACGCCTGAAAAAGCCGACTAGAGACGATGTAACAGAATGCGATGGCCGCGCGTACGTTCGTGGATCGTCGTAAATCGCTAATTTGCATACCCGACGCGGAAAACGACGCAAACTCCACCCAGCGGACGCCGAAGTATTGCATCTAAGATCCGAAGGCGTACGCCTGTCGGATCTAACCCAGATGCCGTCGTATCTTGGTTTGAGGATTCAAACTAAAGATACGACGCGGGTAATTTGAAAGTACGCCGGCGTATCAGTAGATACGCCGGCGTATTCTCTCTGTGGATCTGCCCCTATGTGTTTTTGTGTTGGTTGTATTGTATCTTAAAGATGTTCTAAAGGTTTTTTGCCCTAGTGCATTCTCTGCATTAGCCCCAGTTCACACTACCACAAATTGTCGTCCAACTTGAGAGTTCAAAGTCGCATGACAACTCATGCCAAATCAGTTGTTCCGACTTAGAAAAAAAATCCTAGACTACTTTGGTGCGACTTCAACACGATTTGACTTTGTATGCAAGCCGCGATGAAGTCGCACAGGGATGTCGGATTAAAAGTTGCGTGACTTTTGAAGCCCGGCAGCTTAAACAAGGGCTTAAGGTAAAAAAAAAAACTTTCGTTAGCATCTCCCCCATACTGTATGTCTCTAATAACTTTGCACATCAAGATACTGCAATATTTGCCCACTCTTCTTTGCAGAACTGCTGAAGTTCAGTTAAATTTGATGGTGACTGTTTGTGGACTGCAATCTTCAAGCCATTCCACAGATTTTCAATGAGGTTTAAGTCTGGGCTGTGACTAGGTCATGCAAGGACATTCTCCTTTTTCTCCTTTAACCACTTTGTAGTCATTTTTGCTGTGTGCTTTGGGGTCATTGTCATGTTGAAAGCTAATCCTTCTTCCCATTGACAACTTTCTGCCAGAGGGCAGCAGATTTTCTTCAAGAATTTGATGGTATTTTGCCCCATCCATTTTTCCTTCTATCCTGACAAGTGCTCCAGTCCCTGCTGCAGAGTAATGCCCCCATAACAGGACATTACCACCTCCATGCTTTACTGTAGGAATGGTGTTATATGGATGGTGAGCTGTATTGAATTTTCACCAGACATATTGTTTGGCCATAACACCTTTTTCCATGTGGCCTCAAGGTGTGTTTTGGCAAAGCTCAGTGGTGACTGCATGTGGCTTTTTTATTGCAATTCATACAAGCCACATTTGTGGAGAATTTGTGATATTGTCACATGCACACAATGACCACTCTCATAAATTCCTGCAACTGCTTCAGAGTTGCTGTAGGTCTCTTGGTAGCCCCTCTAACCAGTTTACTCCTGGCTCTTTCATCCAGATTGAAGCGACATACCAAATACCTTCCACTTCTTTATAATAGACTTCACTGTGCTTCTAGGCATTGATAAAGCCTTTGACATTTTTTTGTATCCATCTCCTGACTTGTGCCTGTCCACAACTTTATCCCAGAGATCTTTTGACAATGCCTTGCCACCCATAGTTAATTGTTTGCTTCAGTTGCACTACCAAGGACTGAAATGCTCCAGGAAAGCCCTTTTCATGCTGAGTTATTAAAAATGACCACAGCTGATGACCGTTCAGAGTCAAATGGCTTTGTGTACCATATGAGAAGATGATTGGCTACACCTGATTGAGTTTACAAGTCATTTAAAAGAGGGGGTAATTAAAAATTCATTTTTTTTGTATTTTTTTTTTTAAACAAAATTCTGACCATGTTGCTGTTCTATCTTTCACTTGGATGTTGTAAATACAGCTGGTTAAAACAAAAAACGTGTCTGTCTTTATTTTAGCCTGCAAAGCGACAAAATGTGATTATTTTAAAGGGGGGTGATTGTATATGAACAGATGTAGTTTGCAATGGCAAGAAGGAATTTTGTTTACTTGAATACTAAAAACCTTACCGCTTTATCTTTTCTGTCTGTCTTTTTTTTTTTAAAGGTATTCTAGCATTGATTGAACTGCCCAAGAATTGTGTAGCGGCAGCAGTTGGAAAAGATTTAAGTAAGTTGTTTTTTTATTTATTTTGTATTCCAGAATAGCTTCACATCGGTGATTAAAGGATCAGTAAATAAGGTTGACTTAAAGTGGAACTATAAGTAAAAAAAAAAATTTGCCTGCAAGATGTTGTTTTTTGTTTTTTATTGGTAAAGGTAGGCGTCCCAATACTTTTTGGTAATATAGTGTATGTGTCTTTGTGTTGCACAGATATACTTTTCTCCGATAGCCTTTAATGAGTCTTTGCTCCAATAAAGCGAACTATAATAATGATAGTGGGCTAGTGTACTGAACCACCTACAGGCTTCTTGCACTGCGTATATCTCTTGTGTGTAATGCGTGGAAGCTCACTCCTCTGTGTGTTTGTAATGCGTGGTTGCTCACTCCTGTGTGTGTGTGTGTGTGTGTGTAATGCGTGGTAGCTCACTCCTGTGTGTGTGTGTAATGCGTGGTTGCTCACTCGTGTGTGTGTGTGTAATGCGTGGTAGCTCACTCGTGTGTGTGTGTGTGTGTAATGCGTGGTAGCTCACTCGTGTGTGTGTGTGTGTGTGTGTGTGTAATGCGTGGTAGCTCACTCCTGTGTGTGTGTGTAATGCGTGGTAGCTCACTTCTGTGTGTGTGTGTGTGTAATGCGTGGTAGCTCACTCCTGTGTGTGTGTGTGTGTGTGTGTGTGTGTGTTTGTGTGTAATGCGTGGTAGCTCACTCCTGTGTGTGTGTGTAATGCGTGGTAGCTCACTCGTGTGTGTGTGTGTGTTTGTGTGTAATGCGTGGTAGCTAACTCATGTGTGTGTGTGTGTGTGTGTGTAATGCGTGGTAGCTCACTCCTGTGTGTGTGTGTGTGTGTGTGTGTAATGCGTGGTAGCTCACTCGTGTGTGTGTGTGTGTGTGTTTGTGTGTAATGCGTGGTAGCTCACTCCTGTGTGTGTGTGTGTGTGTGTTTAATGCGCACTAGCTCACTCCTGTGTGTAATGCGCGCTAGCTCACTCCTGTGTGTAATGCGCGCTAGCTTACTCCTGTGTGTGTGTGTGTGTGTGTGTAATGCATGCTAACTCCTGTGTGCTGCACTGGACAGACATGCTGCAGGTATGATTTTGAGTCGTGTAATGCGTGGTAGCTCACTCCTGTGTGTGTGTGTAATGCGTGGTAGCTCACTCCTGTGTGTGTGTGTGTGTGTAATGCGTGGTAGCTCACTCCTGTGTGTGTGTGTGTGTGTGTGTGTGTGTAATGCGTGGTAGCTCACTCGTGTGTGTGTGTGTGTGTGTGTGTGTGTGTGTATGTGTAATGCTTGGTAGCTCACTCCTGTGTGTGTTTGTAATGCGTGGTAGCTCACTCCTGTGTGTGTAATAAGCGGTAGCTCACTCGTGTGTGTGTGTGTGTGTGTGTGTAATGTGTGGTAGCTTACTCCTGTGTGTAATGCGTTGTAGCTCACTCCTGTGTGTGTAATGCATGGTAACTCCTGTGTGCTGCACTGGACAGATATGCTGCAGGTATGATTTTGAGTCTAGTATTCTTTGGCAACCCATTCACATAAATAGGCTACATTAATATTGTCCTGGTATATATGGATCTTCAATATGTGATTTGACCATAGAAAGTACCTGCATACACCTATATCAGAGCTCTCCTCTGCAGAAAAATATAAATTTCTGTTTGTGTGCAGTTAGGGTACATGCACACGGCTGTGTAAAAAAGGAAAAAAAAAAACGCAAAGCTTTTTTTGTTTTCGAATCTAATTGCAGGTGTATTGTTTTTCATGGGGACCTGCATACAGGTGAGTAAACATCAGTATCTGTATATTAGTATATAACCAAAAAATCATCCACTTAGGCTGCATATACATAGATACAGAGAGTGTGTTATGGGGTTGAAATCAGAACATAAGGATCGAACTAGAATATTATGCATTTATACACAAGCACTTTTCTGATCATTTATGCAGAAATTTTTGTGCAGGAAAAACCATGTGTATGTGAACAGGAAAATACTGATCTTATATGCTCGTGTACATGTAGCCTTGTAGTAAATTGTATTTAATAATAATACGTTCTCTTACTTATACAGTAAAACCTTGGTTTGCAAGCATAATTCGTTCTAGAAACATGCTTGTAATCCAAAGCACTTGTATATCAAAGATTTTTTTTTTTTTTTTTACGGGGTATAAAAGAGAAGAGAGGCACCTCTAAGTGTAGCAATAAGTTTCTAAATGTTGTACCTTCATTAAATGTAACCATATTGCTACACTTAGAGGCTCCTTTCTTCTTTTTTATACTCCGTTGTGACATATACTCTTATATGAAGACATCGCTTGTATACTGAAATAAAGTCTGTATATCGGTATTATTGTATTAATAATCGATATTCATATTGATGAGAAAAGTTCCAAGAAAATCCGTTCCGTTCTTGTGTAAAAACTCCAAAATGTATTTAATGATAAAATAGTAAAATATCACATGAATATCATCAATTGTAGAATATAAAAATAGCATCAATAAGTTTCTTAATCTTGAAATGAAAGTTGCAAATATATATCTTTGTGTGTGTGTGGCTATGTCAGCCTTCTTCTAAGTGTGAGTGAGCGTGTTCCAGTATGTCAGCTCATTTCCAAGAGTGAGCTTGAGTGTGTGCAGCATTCAAGAGAAGAGAGAGCCCAAATATAACCTACCCCCACCCTTCTAAAAATACGTCATGTAACGGTTCATTTTTGACTTGTTCTACAAAAAACGCGCCAAATTCAAATCTTCCTTAGAAGAGAAAGAGAGGGTCAATTACTCTCAAATTCCTGAGGATAGGGCTGTAAGCTGTGAATAAGTAGCTACATTTTAACCTATATAAGACAAATGTCCTTTAACATCTAAATCAAATATACATATATATATACATACATATATATATACATATACATAGAAATACTGTAGTCTACAGAAAGAATTATATTCCTAACTAAAATACGTTTACATCTTACAACATGTAACCTTATATCTTCATTTGCCATGATGGGGGAAGGTAGGATGTCTATATGAAGCCAGCTAGGCTAATGACAACCATATGCCAGTTATACCATAGAAGCTTATGAGCTATATACTTAAATATATAACAAATGATATAATTCACTTTTCCAAATCCAGACACTATATGGAGTACTTTAAATATATCCAAGTCCATTATTCTCAAAGACCCAACTCCATTCATTCATGTGTTAATATTGTTAATAGATGAATATTAGATATTAGATTAAAGAAAATCTTTATAACAATTCCCTCTCAAAATGATTGATTAACAATCTTTCATTTTCCCATCCAATCTCATTCATAATCATTTGCTTCACATATGTACTCATTCAGATAAATCTTAAGATAATTGACTTGAATATATTCTCAATTCCAATTCCACATAAGGAAAAGTGATTTCGGAAAAACTTTTGCTTCATGTACCATAAAATATTTTGTATACCTTATTCATTTCTTCTTCCTTTTGCCATAAAATCAACCCCCTTAATATTCCTAAATCCATGAATGTAACATAGTTGTACAATACTTTGAAGTATGAATGTCACTTCAGAAATATATGTTTCATTTTTTCCCTCCAAATTGTGCTCAGCATATTTAACTATAATCCATACAACATTTCTAATAACCTTGTCAAAATGTAAATATAAAATATGTTCCTAACTTCAATTTGTTCATATATGTGAGATGACTTCAAAACTAAATGCATATTACAAGGTAAAGTTAATCCTATCTTGTTTATGTAACTTTAAGAAACATGTACTCTATCTTAATTAACACCAGATGTTCCTACTAACTAGACTTCATTGTGAAAAAGTTTAACCCTTTCAACTCTGAAAGTACACTACATGTGTTTTAAAAATTGGTGTGTAACAAATATCTCTTCTTGATATGAAAAACATATCTCGTCACATAAAAAGTTCATATATAAAAACTACAATATATCTGATGGATAAAATTATATCATCAGTCGTGAAAAATAAAAAGTCAATTGTTTTTAGAAATTTCCCTCTCATTAGAGGTATTGATTCTTCTTTCTTTTTCTTCCTCTTGTACTCCTGTACTGTAAAGTTGAAAACTTTATTGAACATAGAAAGACAACAATAATTATGACGAATGAATGTCATATGTCATCTTCTCCCAGAACTATTTTCTTAAGTTTCAAAGGGCTTGTTTGCATCTGGAAGATCTTAGAAATATGACATTTCTCTTCTTTTGGTGACTCATAAGTCAGATCCTGTAAAAGAATGCAGCATCAATTTTTTTGAATGAAAAAATACATTTTATATTTCCTAATATTTCATCATGACATGAAAAACATATTTTGATTATAACATTTATAATTGCCTTACTTGACTTTATTTTTCTTAAACTAGGCCTATACTTCTTATACTATTTTCTGTGTATTTTAAATATTACAAGACGCAATTTCTCTTTTTTTTTTTTTTTTTGTCATGACTCAAAACATTGTTTTAACAAACACAGAAATGTTTTCAATCAACCCAGAGGACTGAAATGAAATATATCCATTCACTTCTGCCCTACAAATTTCAGAGTAATGCGTGCTGTACTGTAATTTTTATCTTCCAATTCAGCATTTTCTGTAGAATTTTGGCTGAATGATATTTTTTGAGTAGCACATAGAATAACCTGCTGAATGAATCTTGATATCATCAACAAATACTAGCTTAAAACCTCTCTCAGCAGTTCTAAAAACATCCTTTTGTACACTTTGCTGAACATGTTCTGTTATTAAATCTACCTGTATAGATTTAGATTTTAACGTTTTAACAAATGGGCAATATCTGTCATATAATTCTCCTGAATTAATTCTCTGTAGGAGAAGTTTTAATGATTGATCAGATGTCGGTAATATGATCTTACTAGATCTCACAATCTTTTCTGTTACTTTAACTGCAAAATAAAGACTTAACAATTGCTTATTATGTGCATCAAATGTCTTTTCCATATTTGTCAAACCTCTGGAGAAATATCCGATTATTTTCTGATTACTGTTTTTTAATTGTGACAAAGTAACTGAAATCGAATTCTCTGATAAATCAGTGTACAATCTCATAGATGGACCAATTTCAATTGTACTCAATGAATGAGCATTCCGCACATCCCATTTCAACATTTTAAAGGCATCTGTCTGGGGTTGACCCCATTTATAAAACACATCATCTTTTTGTCTCAACAAATCAAATAATGGTTTAACTTTATCATCATACTTCTGTAAAAACTCTTTGCAACACTTTATTTCGTTCAAAAATTTATGTAATGCCTTGTAAGATGTTGGAACTGGAAAAGCAGAAACTTTTCTGATTTTTTCCTGTGATAATCTTCTATGTCCATGACTAATTTGCATGTGCATGAATATTACATGACTTCTCATCAATTGAACTAGTTCAGTATTCAGTTTCAGCCCTGCTGTTTCTAATAGCAAAAATAACTCTGACAAAAGAGTAATGTGCTCTTCTGTAGTTTGTGTGGTCAACAAAAACTTGTCCACATGCTGGAAAATACATTCTGGTCTAGAGAATTTAGATAATACTTCCTGCAAACTCTCATGTACTATGCCATCACTAATGTCCAATCCTGGAATTAATCTAGTGAATGCATAGGTTTCTTTATTAAAGCTGAATGCAAGTTTATATTGACAGCTTTTAGTTAATGGTACTGAAAACGTACTGTTGGCTATTTCCAATACAGAAAATATTTTAGCCTTGGCATCCATGTGTGACATTAAATTTAAATCAGGAATAATAGGTGTGTCATTTGTAATGCACTTATTCAATGCTCTTACATCAACTGATAACATATACTCATCATCAGCATTCTTGATAGGCCAAATGCAATTATTTACCACAGATCGTGTTTTCTTTAATATTCCTTGCTGTAAAAATTCTTGTACAATGTCAGAAACTGGACCTATTGCTTTTTGTGGCAACTTATTTTGACTTTGAGGTTTGGGATCTTTTCCTTCAATATCAATTTCAATATCTTTAAACACACCTGTGTCATTTTTGGTCTGACTCCAAAGACTTTTATGTGTTTGAACCAATTTCTCCAATACAAGATTGGCTTTTGTATGAGGCCATTTAAAATCTGAAGACATGTCAGCGACTGCTGTAGAAATGTTCCCAACATTACTGTAAATAGACTGATCTATTAAAATTGGAGCAACATAATTTAATGTTGGAGAAGTTAAAACTTCTTTTTTCCTTGATTTAGTCAATGGAAGTAATCCATTTATCTCATTGTCAGTATTGTTTGTCTTATTGATTGAACTGTTATTAACAGTCAATGTACTGATCTGCTTGACTTCTGAGGCATAAGGCAAGTCAATCGACTTTGAACAAGGATGAACAAATTGCTCAAAATGTTCCTCCTTTCCTAATTCCAATGTTTTTTCTTTGTGTACATATCCACTTTCTTTACTCTGAAAGCAATTAGCATTTCCTGTCTGCTCAATTCTGTCTGTGACGTGAATCTCATCATATCTGGGTGTGGCCATACAAGTGGCAACTCTGATTTCTCCATCTTTCCTTTGTGTGTTTAAACTCTGTCTATCTAGACTTTCTGTACATATTGTATCTTTATTCATTACTTTATTTTTAAACAAAACTTCAAGTTCCTGGTCATATTTTCCAATTGACCGCTTTACCGGCACAACAGACTTTTTCTTAGAATCATCACTATCATTACTGTAGCTTAACTCTGCTTTAAACATTACATTATTCTGTAATTCCAACAACTGAATATCTTTTATTTGAATTGCACTTTGCAAATCATCTATTCGTTCAGTCAAAATTGAACATTTAGTACATAGACTATTGTCCTTCCCTGTTGCACAATTATCATTCCTTTCAGGAGCTAAAATCATTGCATCAAAAACTTTAACAAGCTTCATCAAATTCCTAATCTGTTTGCTGAATTTCTTAAAAGTAAATTTTGACTTTTGGATCTCAATATTAGATTGTAAGCATTCATTGAACATGTACCTCCATAATTCATCATCTTTAACAAATTTTGACAGATTTTTGAATTCTAAATTACTCTCACTAGATAATTCATTAATAAAATCCATTACTTACCAATTTAGGACAACTTCTTTCGCGCTTTCCCTCTCTTTACGGGAAATTACGTCATCAAGAAACAGGATTTTCTTACGTGTGTAAACTTCTTCACCAAATAATTCTATGTTTCCAGATCCATTCGATGATGCTGAAAGTTCTTTCGTTTTTATTTCTCCTTGAAGCTTGTCTGCATGATCAATGCTTGTTTTCCCTCTCGACAAGCGATAGGAGAAATAATTCAAAAACGTTCGATATTCAAGCAAATCGATTCTGGCTAAGGCTCGCCATTGAAATAAAGTCTGTATATCGGTATTATTGTATTAATAATCGATATTCATATTGATGAGAAAAGTTCCAAGAAAATCCGTTCCGTTCTTGTGTAAAAACTCCAAAATGTATTTAATGATAAAATAGTAAAATATCACATGAATATCATCAATTGTAGAATATAAAAATAGCATCAATAAGTTTCTTAATCTTGAAATGAAAGTTGCAAATATATATCTTTGTGTGTGTGTGGCTATGTCAGCCTTCTTCTAAGTGTGAGTGAGCGTGTTCCAGTATGTCAGCTCATTTCCAAGAGTGAGCTTGAGTGTGTGCAGCATTCAAGAGAAGAGAGAGCCCAAATATAACCTACCCCCACCCTTCTAAAAATACGTCATGTAACGGTTCATTTTTGACTTGTTCTACAAAAAACGCGCCAAATTCAAATCTTCCTTAGAAGAGAAAGAGAGGGTCAATTACTCTCAAATTCCTGAGGATAGGGCTGTAAGCTGTGAATAAGTAGCTACATTTTAACCTATATAAGACAAATGTCCTTTAACATCTAAATCAAATATACATATATATATACATACATATATATATACATATACATAGAAATACTGTAGTCTACAGAAAGAATTATATTCCTAACTAAAATACGTTTACATCTTACAACATGTAACCTTATATCTTCATTTGCCATGATGGGGGAAGGTAGGATGTCTATATGAAGCCAGCTAGGCTAATGACAACCATATGCCAGTTATACCATAGAAGCTTATGAGCTATATACTTAAATATATAACAAATGATATAATTCACTTTTCCAAATCCAGACACTATATGGAGTACTTTAAATATATCCAAGTCCATTATTCTCAAAGACCCAACTCCATTCATTCATGTGTTAATATTGTTAATAGATGAATATTAGATATTAGATTAAAGAAAATCTTTATAACATATACCAAAGCAAAATGTATTAAAACATTTTGCTTGTCTTGCAAAACGCTCTCAAACCAAATTACTCTCAAACCAAGGTTTTACTGTAGTTTAAATGTCTGGCATTACTGTCTGTACATTTGTGTAACCTTTTTTTTTGTTTTTTTGTGTTTTAGTTATCTTTAAAATAAGCATGTCCAAAGAATTGGATAAATGGGATATTTTTCAGATGAAATGCCTTTCAGGTCACCAGGACATTGTTCGAACTGTGATAAATGTCAACGGTTAGCATCCTTTTTTTACTTTATTCTATGCACTTTCTGAACATTTTTGTATAATTAGTGTAATACAGACGTGCAAACACATTTTATTTTTGTAATGAACATCATCTTCTATATTTACAATTTATTTATTTAAAAAAGTTGTTCGTCATACAGCAGATGCCCAAACTGACAGGTTAGTTGTCCTTCAAGAGTGATTTGTTCCCATGCAGACACTTTTTTTTTTCTAAATAGACAGTTCGAATCTCATCCTGTTCAGCAGGGACTGGCTGAGATTCAAACCATGTATGGGCAGGCTGATTGTACCCAAGTTGATTGATTGAGCAACTTGGGTACAACCAGCCTGTTGATTTTTTTTTTCTGAATACAGTTACTGGCAGCGGCTATAGCTGCTAGTAGTAACCATTGTATTCTGCCAACCGGTAATGTACTCCATGTATCCCCACCGTTAGAGTACAATAGGAGGCATTCCCCCATCAACACTGACTATGATGATGGCGGAATCAGGCGTGTAACGGCAATCCAAGTATGAAAGGGGTTAACACCATTTAGGATATTCCATTCCCGAACACAAGGCAGCTACCGACACTTCAGTGAGGCGAACAAGACCCATAGGAATAATTCTCCCTCAATAACGAGACAACGCTCTGTCTTAAAGTTTAAGCAGGAATGACAATCTTTATTAAAAAAAACTACAAGTTTTATACACCAAAAGAGGAGGTTCTTACATTCTCCTCATTTTTCTCTGAAAATACACATTGGATTAGATCTAATTTTACATGAGCTAATTAACTAATCCCCCTTACAGCAGCTGATGACTCAGAGACCTGACCTTTAGGGTCCTTCCACACGAGCGGACCGTTCGTCCGTTCATTACAAGTCCGTTAACGGACTTGTAATGAATCCCTATGGGAACGCGTCCGTTAGCGGATGGAGCATCCGCTAGCGTCCGCGTCAGTCGGGATCCGCTTTTCCGAATGGAAGAAACCCTATTTTTCTTCCGTTCGGCGGAACGGACCGGATGCAGACGGACAGACGGTCCGTCTGCATCCGGTCCCCCATAGGGGACAGCGGAGCAGAGACAGGGCGGTCTCTGCACTGTGTGCGGGGACCGCCCTATCCGCCGACAGCTCAGCGGGGATCCCCGCTGAGCTTTGGCGGACACACGTAGCGGACCCAGAAACGGTCCGCTCCGTGTGAAAGAGCCCTAAGGCTAGACTTGGCGTCTGTGTCAGACAAGGCGATTTTCTTTCTTTCGACCTGTAGTGGAAGGAAAGAAAATCATATCTTCTATGGTCAGATTTAGAACTAGAGGAAGCAATTATTTTTTTTGTACGTGTTCATGCATTTTCAATGACTGTATAATACATAGCAGTATTCCCTGTGTGAGTGAGCCATTTACTGACACTGCCTGCTATTAGTATTTTAGTTATGAGGGCTGCAGATAAGACATGTTTTTTTATTGCGGTCAGTAATTGGGCGTAAATGTTTATTTTTTTTAGTTAATTGAAGTATTTTGTGTGCCATCTGTTTTGGTTTCTTATTCTGTAGAGTTAACATTTGTGAGCGGCTGTGATGCTGGAGAGCTGATTGTGTGGGATGCTTTAGACTGGTCTATCCAAGGCTCTGAAAGAAACTTCCCACACATGTATCCACAGCAAGACTCTCCTCCAGAGAATAGACTGCTGCCACCACAAGAGGAGGTGTCCATACAACACCTGTCGTCTGATAGAGAGGTCTGTATTCTGTTTCTGTTTCAGTTCTGATGACATGCTGTAAATTTCTTTATCGTTACATCACGGGACACAGAGCGGCATTCATTACTATATGGGTTATATGGAGTACCTTCAGGTGATAGACACTGGCAATCTCAAACAGGAAATGCCCCTCCCTATATAACCCCCTCCCATAGGAGGAGTACCTCAGTTTTTACGCCAGTGTCTTAGGTGTTAGTCATGGTTTAGCTTGCCTCCGCATCCTTGGGATTAGGTGAGCTAACCGGTTCTGTCCAAAAAAGCCTCAGCGCTAAAGTGGTCAGTAACCGGACCCCAAACCCTTGGGGTATAGCCCATAATGCTTTTCTTTTTAGAGAGCTGGACCCTGGGCCCAGAACTTAGAAAACCTTTGGGTACCTAATGTTTTCTTTTTTTTTCCAAATATTTTTATTAGGTTTTCAAAATGTATAAGTACAGGTTAACACAACATATTATAGCATCTTATTTTTCAACAAAGAAGAGATACATTGTACAAACAATGAGGAAGAACATTGTAAATACTATACTGTGGAGGCTTAACAAAAGTGTAATCTAACACTCTAAACAATGAGGGTAAAGCGGGGGATTGGGAGAAAGGGGAGAAAAAGACAATGTTTATCAATGTTAAGAAGGGTGATGACCAAAGAGCATAGAAGGAAAAACTCAGTGTGTGTGTATAGACAATATATCCGATTGTTATATTCCTATAAGAATTTAAACTAATATAAAGAGATTCATGTACCAGACTAACAATATCAATTTTCTAACATATTTTTAAATTCTCCAGAGTCTAAAAATTGCAACCAGCATGCCCATTTTTTGTAAAACTTTTCGGAGGAATCCGAAGATTGACTGATCAAATCTTCCATATTTGCTATGTGTTGGGTTTTTCTCAACCAGTCAGAAATAGATGGGGGAGAAGGTTGAAGCCATTTTGCGGGAATGCAGAGTTTAGCTGCATTTATTAGGTGTAAGATTATTGAATTTTTGTAAACCGAATTTGGCAAGGTAGAATGATGCAACAAGTACTGTTGAGCGTTAAAATCCGGAGCATATGTAGTGATTTTGTATATCATATCGTGGACTTGTTCCCAAAATGGTTTGATGTTTTTACAATCCCACCATATATGGAGTAGTGTACCTACCTCCGAATTACATCTCCAACACAAGGGGGATACATTTGGGCTAAATTTATTAATGATATGGGGAGTCCTGTACCATCGCGAATACAACTTGTATCCGTTTTCTTGGGTAAGTACGTTCAAAGATCCCTTGTGTATCCTGCGGAACACTGTTTCCCACTGTTCCGAAGAGAGAGATATATTTAATTCTTCCTCCCATTTTAGATTAGATATATCAGTTTTTATATCAAATCCTGAGTAGAATAGAGAATGTAGTGTAGAAATCAAATGTTTTTGGGGAGATTTTTTCAGACATAAAATTTCAAATGGGGTTTTCAGTCTGTTCCAGTTGTAGCCAGGGTGAGGTTTATTCGCAAATTGACAAATAATCTCAAAATCATGTTGAGATATATTATCGTCTGGGTGATCTGCAAGAAAGGACTCATACGATACAGTGGCACCGTGTTTAAAAAGCATGTTAATTCTTAATGTGTCATTCAGACATGGGCCAGTAGGCTGTATATAATATCCTCCTAAATGTATTTCTGGGTTGTGAAGCAAAGGAGTCATAGGACCATATACCGATGAAACTTCAAATTTTTTACAAAGAGATTTGAAAATGCGTAATGTGTTTCCAGTGATTAAATGGGAGTTAACTCTTTTAGGGATTTTACTGGGATGAATCCAAGGCAAGTGTGTTAGGGGGATAGGTTGCGAGTAAGCTGATCCCTCCAGGTTAACCCAATCTTTTACATGTGCATGTAGATGCCAGTCTGCAATACGGGTCAAATGACATGCCCAATAGTATTTTTGTAAATCCGGCAAGCCTATTCCCCCCAAAAGTTTGGGGACTATGAGCTTATCCCATTTTATTCTAGGTTGTCTCATGTTCCAAATGAATTTCAGGCACATTCGTTTGAAGGTCCTAAAGAATGTGCATGGAACTCTCGTTGGTATAGTTTGTAGCAGGTATAGAAATCTTGGGAGAACGTTCATTTTAATAATGTCCGCCCTCCCAAACCATGAGAAGAAACTCGAGCCCCACTTAAGTAAATCAGCTTTAATTGTGGTAAGTAGTGGTATAAAGTTCTTATCAAACAAGTCTTTCACGTTAGGCGTTAAATTAACCCCTAGGTAAGTCAGGCATTCCTTTTCCCAACTAAAAGGAAAGTTTTGTTGGCAAAGTGATACAACAGAACCTGGCAGAGAAATATTCAGAGCCTTAGATTTGGCGAAGTTAATTTTCATATTAGAGATGTTATAAAATAGAGAAAGGTCCTTTAATAAATTGGGAATAGTAGTGATGGGACTAGATAGGAATAATAGGATGTCATCTGCATAAGCAGCTAATTTATAAGTTTTATCATTTATAGTGATACCCATGACATCCGTGTTCATTCTGAGTTTACATAAAAAAGGTTCCAGTATAAGTACAAAAATTATTGGAGAAAGTGGGCATCCCTGTCTTGTTCCATTCGACACAGAGAAAGCCTCTGACAGTCCGCCGTTAACTTTGACCTTAGCCGTGGGTGATGAGTATAGTAATTGAATGAATTGAAGTAATCTGTCTTGTAGTCCTATAGCTTTTAGTGCTTCAAGCATATAATCCCAGGCTATCCTGTCAAAGGCTTTCTCTGCGTCGAGGGATAATAAGAATCCTGGTGAACTATTATTCTGGAGCCAATTTTGAATAAGGATCGCTTTTGTGGTATTGTCTCTCGCCTCCCTACCTGGAATAAATCCAACCTGATCTAGGGCAATAAGATTGGGCAATAAGGGTAACAAGCGATTAGCAATAATTTTAGCGTACAATTTAACATCTACGTTTAGGAGCGAGATAGGTCTGTAGTTGGATACCATTGTTATATCTTTATTAGGTTTAGGAATTACCGCTATATGTGCTTCTAATACATTTTTAGCAATATCTGGGGGAGCAGGAATAGAGTTGAATGCTTGTAAAAAATTTGGGATAATAATTTCTGGGAAAGTTTTATAATAGTTCACCGTAAACCCATCAGGTCCTGGGCTCTTGCCTGTATTCAGTTGGTTAAGAGCTAGTAAGGTCTCGGTTAAATCTATAGGTTTCTCCAGATCTTTAGCGATTGTCAAATCTATAGGTTTAGGACTATATGTTTTCAGAAAATCTGAGATGAGATTTTTTCTATCAAGTGAATCCCTAGGAGGAATCATAGTGGGTAAGTTATATAAATGGGAATAGAATTTCCGGAACTGGTTTGCAATATCATTGGAATTGCTGTATGATCTCCCAGCAGAATCAGATATGGAGTATATGTTACTATTTGTCTTTGATTTTTCTGAATTAATAGTGTTAGCTAAAAGTCTACTGATTTTGTTGCCAAATTCATAAAAGACTTTTCTTGATAGATTTAAATTGCGTTTGATTTTTTTTTCTAGTAGCAAAAGGAGTTCTTCCCTGGCTTTAATAAGTTCTGAAAGAGTTTCCTTTGCTAATGATTGTTTATGTTTTTTTTCCAAACAATTAATTCTGTCTGTGAGATCTTTAATGTACATCTGTCTCAACTTATTTCTTCTAGAAGCTAAGGAAATTAGTTCACCTCTGAGTACGCATTTGTGTGCTAACCAAATGTTTAAAGGATGAGCATCTGTTGAATTATTATCTTCAAAATAATGTGCCAGTTTAGTTTTTAGTGATTTGACGTTGTTGGTGTCATTTAGCAGGGAATTATCAAGTTTCCATATAGGAGGTATTAAAGGTTTTTCCTTGAATGATACAGACATAGCTATTGGATTGTGATCTGAAATAATCATAGGGTCTATAGTAGCATCTATGAGAGTATCTAAGCCAATTTGAGATATCAATAGATAATCCAACCGTGAATATGTATTGTGGGGCGATGAGTAAAATGTAAAATCTTTACCATTAGGATGTAAAGTTCGCCACGCATCATGTAGTGACAACTTGTGAAGGGAATTTTTAATTGTCCTGAGAGCTTTGTATGATATTTTGGAAGATCCAGATTATGTGTCTAGTAGAGGGTTGAGGGCTAGATTAAAATCCCCCCCAACAATGAGCATGCCGGTCGCAAAAGATTCAAGAGTTTCCAACGTATGTGTAAAGAATGGAGCATGCGATTTATTAGGTGCATACAAATTAGCAATTGTGATAGGAACATTAAAAAGAGAGCCCTTGAGAAACAAAAATCTTCCTTCGCTATCAATTTTGGAGTCTATTAACTTAAAAGGACAATATTTAGATACCAAAATGGAGACTCCTGCCGTTTTAGAGTCAGGGTTGGTAGCATTATAAATATGAGGGAATCTTTTGTCTTTAAATATCGGAACGTTATCCGTCTTAAAATGGGTCTCCTGAAGTAATATGATGTCAGCCTTAGATCTAGTAAGTATTAAAGATAATTTAGACCTCTTTTCGGGCACATTAAGGCCTTTTACATTTAAGGAATAGAATTTAACCTTGTTTAGTTGAGTTGTTGAGTTTGCAATTGGATGAGTCATCGCCTCAAAAGGGAAGGGTATGTAAGGGATAAGAGTAACAGCGAGGGTGAGAACAGGCCAATTTATTGAGTAGAATAGAAATATAAAGAAGATAATAAGTAAAATAAAATCAACAACAAAAAAAAAAAAAAAAAAATTTGTCTATCAAATCACGACAATTGATATTTATAACACAAGTATTATGTGTATACAAATGCGTCAGAACTATAGACTATTGAGGAGAAAAATAAATAAATGAAATAAATAAAAAAGGGGACCACCCTTTAGGGCGGTAAAATCGGTAAGAAATAAAGCAGACTCTTCTTGTCACTGACCCTAATAGGGTTAGGATAGAGAGTTCTACTTTGTGGGGGTTGGAATGAAACTGAACCAAGATAGAGCACAGGATCCGCAGACTGCCCACCATTACAGACCTGCAAATCATTGTATGTGTTAGCAGTAGGAGATCGAGACGGGAGTAGAAAAGTATCCATTAATCTAAATATTTGACCAGAGGGCATAACAGTGTTTCGGTGTGTATCAAAGTATCAAAAATCTACCGTACAACATCACATTAGAAGAGTAATCAAAACATGCCAATTTTTCTTTTAAATAGAGTGGATACTTTTTTGTCAACAATAAATAAAAAAAAAAAAGGGGGAGAAACACGTGAAAATGAGTGAATTGGCAATAGCATCAATAAAGTGAATTGTATTGCAATTTTATACACTCAAATAAAAAGAAAAACTAATACAGATATGTAGGGATATAATAGGCTGTGTAACTTTTGTGATACAGCCAACAAAACAGTCTCCTTCAAACCACAATAAATATATTTATTGCAAGATCCCTTGCGGAAAGCATTCAAATGGGAATTTTTTTTCCCCCTGCTGGAGATTGAATCTCTGACAGGAGCATCCATCAGCCAGAGTGCAAAAATAGAACAACTATATAATATTCACTAAGATTGCACCAGTGTTTGGACATCTGCTCAGACTAATACCGAACATATACACATTAATTATAGCAGTATGAACTAATGTTAAAAAGAAAACAACAAAAACATAGATAGATAATCAAAACATGAGAAGCAGCTTGCAAGAGGAAGATCTTCAGTATTCTCTCCTAGATTTTCTATTGCGTGTTGAGCTGGGAGAATGGATGTCGGCGTGTTGATCTCTTGAAGATAAGGGTGACTTCTCCGTCGACAATGAACGACGTCGTCTGTATCTGGACGGTGCTACTTCCATCACATCATCATGTGCATTTTCTTTCCTATTAGAACGAGATCTGAAATCTGCGTACCAATCCGGAACATCCATATAAGGGATATCCATTGCGCGGCAGAAGGGATGCAAATCCTCAGGTACCCTCAGGAGAGCTGATTGACCCTGATAGGTGGCTAACAGTCCGAATGGGAACTTCCACCGATAGATTATATTTTTGCTGCGTAGTGCTTCCAGTAGTGGTCTCAGGTCTCTCCTATGTTGGAGTGTAATGAATGATAAGTCCTGGTAGATTTGGATTAGTGTCCCCTCATACACGCACTTAGATCGTAGCTTGGCGTTTCTTAAAATTTCTTCTTTAAGTTGAAAATCGCAAAGACAGCATATAACATCCCTTGGCGGATCAGTGGCTCTGCCTTTTGGTTTAAGGGCTCTGTGTAGGCGCTCCATTTTGATCGCTGATGCTGCGGGACGGCCCAAGAGATTATTGAACAGTCCAGTGATGACTGATGTAAGATTGTCATTTTCTACATTTTCTGGAAGACCCCGAATCCGTAAATTATGGCGACGGCTTCGGTTCTCCAAATCTTCCACTTGGCGATGCAACTCTCTCAGGTGGAGTGTATGAGAATCTACTTTGCGATTCACATGACGTATTACAGCGCTGTGTTGCGCAGTTGTTTTTTCCACTTCTACCACTCGCGCTGTAACTGCGCGTACCTCTATAGTAAGTTCAGCTATGGCGGCTGCCAATGTAGTCTTTATGTCCGCTGCAACCGAGTGGAGGTCTTCCAAACTAGGTCGTTGTGTCAAATCATTGGGTGTCCCGACATTGTGGTCACGATTTAAGGGCGAAATACCGTCGGGTGTAATTTGCGGATGCTGTGAGCTCGGTAGGTTCTCCATTATGACCGCCTATGTGTCTCCGGTGCAAGATTACAAGGGGCTGTATCTTTGTCAATATTCTTTAGATTTAGTCGCAACTTGCACAAAATATGCCCGGGTGTATACTGATCTCCGGTATGGTTCGTTGGGTATCAAGAACGGCTTACCGGTGTCCCGATCAGCCAATTTAGGTCTGCAATAGCGGGAGCTCTCAGACTAGGCAACCATCTTCAGTCCCGGCTAGACCACGCCCCGGGTACCTAATGTTTTCTGTTGCCAGGGTGCTATATGGGCCCAGGACAGTGGATCCTTCATAGGAACCCAGGGCCTGAAGGTCTAGACATCCCCACCGAGATGGGGGAAGATTGGGCCTCTTGCTTGGCAAAGTCCTGCGGCATGGAGCAGGTAAGTGAGGGGAAAACTTGCGGAACTTGGTTCTTAGCAGGTTTTTTCTGGGGGGTCACAGGGGACATGCCTAAAGTTATGCACTGCATCTGGCAAACTAGTCACATATCATAAAGATAGGATGGCTCTATATGTATTATTCCCCATAAGATGTGACCTCCCTTGTAGTGTTGGAAAAGCATTGAGTGGGGCCTGTGTGATATAAAAGTATATGTGTGTGTCAGAGAGCTGTGCTTACCTGCAAGCCTCCAGGCGATGCTCCATTCAGTCTTCCTCCTCAGAGCCTGAAAAACGCTGACCTCCTCGTGGTTCCAGGCTGCAGGCTGCAGTTTGCTGGAGCAGAGAGGTCCCTTCCTCCCAACCCCCCCCCCCTGTCGGGAGGGGCATTTCCTGTTTGAGTTTGCTGGGGGGGAAGGGCGGGTCAGTGGCTTAAGGAAGGGGCGGCCCTTCCTTGTTTGTTTGTTCCATACAGCTCATTCAATACTTTGGAACTGGGGAGGAAAGAGCACGGGGCGCCGAGGACACACAGTGGCCAGAAAGAATATTGCAGTCTTCAGAAGACTGTTTTCAAGCCTAGGAATAGGCTGTTTCTTTTCCATCTCATAGTTTTTCTTGCAATACTACTCAGGGGGACAGAATGTTTTTTCTTTCCTAGATTGAAAAAAAAAAAAAAAAAAAAAAGTGTCATCTAGGGGAGAGGAAGCATTTTTTTCCCCCAAACAGGTGTTTGGGCATTTAACTATTTATAGTCCCAGGTACCAATAAGCTAGCAGGTGTACCTCGGTATTGTACCATGGCATCCGGGTCAGAGGGTACAAGAGGTGGGGATTTCCCCAGAGAGTCTGAGGTCTCGGACAAAGCTATGCCGCTGCTTTCCCCACAGGGAGCCTTGGGGCCATCGGGATCTGGGGCTGGAGCTGACGCGGGTCAGTCCAACCCTAAGATGGTCACGGAGGAGGTATTACTCACCTCTTTAAAAGAGATGCAGAAAAGCATGGGAAAAATGATAGCCGCAGCTTTGCGGGGCAGTAAGCGGAATAGATCTCCGTCGCCCGAGCGCGGTCCCTCAGAAGAGGAGGTCCTTTCCTCAGGGGAATTGGACGACCTCTTGGACAAGGACCAAGTAGGTTCAGGGATCGAAGATCCGGATACAGAGGAGTCTGGGGCAGTCTACCTGAGGGAGAGCTGGTGGATTCAAGGATTGTCGGACTTGGTCCATAAGGCATTCAACTTGCCAGTACCGGATCTCCAGGTATCGACGGTTTCAGCTTTGGGCTCACTGAGGGCGCCTCAAAGCAATGCTGTGTTTCCGATCCATCCTCTATTAGAGGGAGTTTTGTTCCAAGATTGGAACAAGCCAGATAAGATCTTACCACCTAAAAGATTCTCTGTCCTATATCCTATGGAAGATAAATTTTCCAAAAAATGGGCTACTCCTGCAGTGGACGCAGCCATCTCATGTGTTAACAAATCGTTAACATGCCCTGTAGAAAACATACAGGTGTTCAAGGATCCAGTTGATAAGCGCTTGGAAGCACTACTTAAGAACTCCTTCACTACTGCAGGGGCAGTAGTACAGCCAGCTGTGGCTGCGATTGGGGTCGCTCAAGCATTATCGGATCAATTTAAGCAGATGCTTAAACTTATTCCTGCCCAGCAGGCAGAAGAATTTTCGGATGTCCCTAAGGCCATATGTTTTACGGTAGACGCAATCAGGGATTCTATCCAGCAAGCGTCACGTTTATCGTTATCCCTTATCCATATGAGAAGACTCTTATGGTTAAAAAGCTGGGAGGCTGAGCCCCCATGCAAGAAGCTCCTGGTAGGGTTCCCCTTCCATGGAGGACGACTCTTCGGAGAAGACCTAGATAAATACATTCAGACCATTTCAAACGGCAAGAGTACTCTCTTGCCAACTAAGAAGAAGTATCAGGGGCCTGCGTTTAAACGACAGTATTCCCCTGGGCAGGGGCCCTCTAATGCCAAGCAGTATCGACGGCCTCCTGCAAAAGCAAACTTCGGCTTCAACAGCAAGTCACAAGGACAGGCTGCTAGAGGCAGAAAGCAGTGGTTTCGCAAACCAGCAAAACCAGCCCCCAAGCCAACCTTATGAAGGGGCGCCCCCACCCACGAAGGTGGGGGGAAGGCTGCGACTCTTTTCAGAGATTTGGGAAGCCAGCATTCCCGACGAGTGGGTACGGTCTTCCGTGGCCACAGGCTACAAATTAGATTTCCTAAGGTTTCCTCCTCCTCATTTCCAGGAGTCGAGGATTCCAAACGATCCGGAGAAGGGAGCCGCATTAAGATCGGCATTAGATCATCTACTTTCCCAGGAGGTAATAGTAGAGGTACCAGTCCTGGAACAGGGGCTGGGTTTCTACTCCAACCTATTCATCATCCCAAAGTCCAATGGAGATGTCAGGCCAATTTTGGACCTAAAGATGGTAAATGCATACCTAAAGGTCCGCTCATTTCGGATGGAATCCGTGCGGTCAGCAGCTGCCACACTCCAAAAGGACGACTTCATGGCGTCCATAGACATAAAGGATGCCTACCTTCATGTTCCAATTTATCAGCCACATCAAAGATACCTACGCTTTATGGTGGCTTCGCGTCATTTCCAATTCGTGGCGCTTCCCTTCGGGTTGGCTACGGCCCCCCGGGTGTTCACGAAGGTCCTAGCTCCAATCCTAGCCAAGCTAAGGATCCAAGGGGTCACGATCCTAGCATACCTGAACGACCTCCTAGTCATAGACCACTCGTCTCCCGGCTTGGAGCGAGCAGTGGCCCTCACGGTCCAATACCTCGAGAGGTTCGGCTGGGTCCTAAATCGAGAAAAGTCAGCTTTCCTGCCCACAAGGCAGTTGGAATATCTCGGCATGAGATTAGACACAGAACAACAAAGAGTGTTCCTACCTCTGAGGAAGGTCAAAGCCATCAAGGAATTAATCCTACTGGTTCTAAGCAAGAAAGAACCAACTATTCGCCTATGTATGAGGTTACTAGGCAAGATGGTGGCCACATTCGAGGCGGTACCATACGCCCAGAGCCACACTCGCATCCTACAGGCAGCCATCCTGTCAGCATGGAGCAGAAGGCCACAGGCCTTGGATATCCCGTTGCCGCTCTCATCAAGAGTCCGACAAAGTCTGTGTTGGTGGTTAGACCCCCAGAATCTACTGAAGGGGAAGTCTTTCAGCCCAGTGGCTTGGAAGATAGTGACCACAGACGCCAGCCTGACGGGCTGGGGAGCAATTTTGGATGGTTGCACTCGCCAAGGTACTTGGGCAAAGCCAGAGAAGCAGTTGCCCATCAACATCTTGGAGCTCAGAGCTGCTCGACTAGCCCTCAGGGCTTGAACGTCAAAATTGCAGGGGTTCCCGGTGAGAATTCAATCGGACAATGCCACGGCCGTGGCATACATAAATCACCAAGGGGGAACCAGGAGTCAAGCCGCTCAGAGAGAGGTGAGCTTGATTCTCCTATGGGCAGAGGCTCATGTGCCCTGCATATCGGCAATATTCATTCCAGGAGTGGACAACTTTCAGGCGGACTTCTTAAGCCGCCAGACTCTATGGCCGGGGGAATGGTCTCTGCATCCACAAGTCTTTCAAGCACTCTGCCAAAAATGGGGAGTGCCGGACGTGGATATCATGGCATCGAGACTCAACAAAAAGCTAGACAGGTTCATGTCCCGCTCAAGGGATCCGATGGCCTGCGGAACCGATGCGCTGGTTTGCCCTTGGCATCAGTTCAAACTTCTTTATGCGTTTCCCCCGCTCCAGTTACTACCCCGCCTGCTGCGCAGGATCCGGGTGGAGCACATACCAGTTATCCTGGTAGCTCCAGCATGGCCCAGAAGGGCATGGTACTCACTAATCCTAAGGATGGTAGTGGGAGACCCTTGGACTCTGCCTCTAAGGCCAGACCTGCTATCGCAAGGTCCGATCCTCCACCCTGCCTTACGGCATCTAAATTTGACGGCCTGGAAGCTGAATCCTTGATTCTCAGGGGTAGAGGTCTGTCTCAGAAAGTAATCTCTACCCTAATCAGAGCCAGGAAACCGGTCTCTAGGGTGATTTATCACAGGGTCTGGAAGGCCTATGTAGGCTGGTGTGAGTCCAAGCTATGGCTTCCTCGCAAGTTCACCATCGATAGAGTTTTAAGTTTTCTCCAGCTAGGAGTGGATAAAGGATTGGCATTTAGCACAATCAAAGGACAGATTTCTGCCCTGTCAGTGTGGTTTCAGCGGCCGCTGGCCACCCACTCGCTGGTTAAGACCTTCCTTCAAGGGGTCTTACGTATTAAACCTCCAGTTAAATCCCCGCTTTGCCCGTGGGATTTAAACCTTGTTCTGTCAAGTTTACAGAAACAACCGTTTGAGCCGTTGGCTGAAATTCCTTTGGTTTTACTGACAAGGAAGTTAGTATTTTTGGTTGCCATAGTTTCCGCAAGAAGAGTTTCGGAACTGGCGGCCTTATCCTGTAAGGAACCATATCTTATTTTTCATAAGGACAGGGTCGTTCTCCGCCCTCATCCTTCCTTCCTACCGAAGGTTATATCCAGTTTTCATTTGAACCAGGATTTGGTATTACCATCCTTCTTCCCTAAACCTACTTCCAGAAAGGAAGGGTTGCTGCATACCTTGGATATTGTCAGGGCCATGAAGGCCTATCTTAAAGCTACAAAGAAGATCCGGAAAACAGATGTGCTGTTCATTCTACGGATGGGCCCAAGAAGGGGCAGGCAGCTGCAAAATCCACCATTTCTAGGTGGATTAAGCAATTAATCACTCAGGCCTACGGCTTGAAAGGGTTGCCTCCTCCAGTATCATTAAAGGCTCATTCTACTAGGGCCATGGGCGCCTCCTGGGCAGCACACCACCAGATCTCTATGGCTCAAGTTTGCAAGGCGGCAACCTGGTCTTCTGTCCACACATTTACAAAATTCTACAAGTTGGACGTAAGAAGGAATACTGATACTGCCTTCGGGCAGGCAGTGCTGCAGGCTGCAGTTTGAGACCCTCGGATTCCGGGGGCTCCTCTTTTTTTGAGTTAAATTTAAAATTTAAGATTATTTTTCTCAACTAAGTTGGATTTATTATGATTTGAGTATACCTCTAAATTAAATCCTTTTGTCTTGGAGATGTTCTCCCTCCCCTCATTGTAAGCATTGCTTTGGGACATCCCATATAGTAATGAATGCCGCTCTGTGTCCCGTGATGTAACGATAAAGAAAAAGAGATTTTTAATACGGCTTACCTGTAAAATCTTTTTCTTGGAGTACATCACGGGACACAGAGCTCCCACCCCTCTTTTTGAGGACCATTTTGGGAGGCATACTGCTTGCTACAAAACTGAGGTACTCCTCCTATGGGAGGGGGTTATATAGGGAGGGGCATTTCCTGTTTGAGATTGCCAGTGTCTATCACCTGAAGGTACTCCATATAACCCATATAGTAATGAATGCCGCTCTGTGTCCCGTGATGTACTCCAAGAAAAAGATTTTACAGGTAAGCTGTATTAAAAATCTCTTTTTTTGGAGCATAAGTAGTTTATTTACTGTTCTGTTTTTGTGCTCTCCTCCTTTTTTTTAAAGCCGATCTCCAGCTTTCACTGACGTTTAAATGGTTCATTTGGACCAAGCTGCTCATAATGAACTATTTACTTCACTTACTGATGCAGCGGCTGTGCTGTGTGTACTGTATGAACGTTCTTTAGCCTCGGCCACATACAGTATACAGCTCTTTGTCTTGGCAGTGAAGTGAGAACTTCTCATCCAATGCCTGAAACAAATTTGATTCTGGCTGGACACTGCTCAGTCATTCACAGGAAGCTTTGTATTCTCTGAATGAATACAAAGCTTCCTCTGATTGGCCGAGGTGGAGAGCCAGGCAGATGGTGTGACAATCTCTGCGTTACGCTAGTCAGAGTAGGGTTGCCACCTTTTCATCAAGCCACACCTGAACACTTCAGCAGCGCACGTGACATTTTTTTTTTTGTAGTACATTAAATGTATTACCTCTGTACAAAGCAATGCACAGCAATTATGTGATTAAATAACGTGTCTAATCAATTGGAGTTAATTACAGGAGTTCCCCTTTACATCAGAGTCAACATAGTTCCCCTTCTACATCTGAATGCACAGGGTTTGTTCCCCTTTACATCTGATTCTGCAGTTTTCCCTTACAGCTGAATCCATAGAATTTCCCTTTATATCTGAATCTGCAGGAGAGGAGTGTGGAGGGTATGATGGGGGCAGTATGTACAGGAGAATAGTGTGGAGGGTATAATGGGGGCAGTATGTACAGGAGAGAAGTGCGGTGGGTATGATGGGGGCAGTATGTACAGGGGAGAAGTGCGGTGGGTATGATGGGGGCAGTATGTACAGAAGAGAAGTGCGGTGGGTGTGATGGGGGCAGTATGTACAGGAGAGAAGTGCGGTGGGTGTGATGGGGGCAGTATGTACAGGAGAGAAGTGCGGTGGGTGTGATGGGGGCAGTATGTACAGGAGAGAAGTGTGGTGGGTATGATGGGGGCAGTATGGGGAAGGATTTCTTGTAGTGTCTATGGTGTTACCAGGGAGCGATGTTGGGTAGAGAAGGGAAGGTAAGTGACCATGGAATGATGTCTCTGAGCTGGGGGGTAGGAAGCAGCTATGAGCGGTGTCTGTATGAAGTGGTCTGGGGGGCGATGTAAGCTGGGGGGAGTTGGGGGGCTGAGAAGTGGTCAGATAGCGATGTCTATAATGAAAAAATGCTCATCCACTACTATATAGAACAACACTGCTCAATGAAAACAATCTGGTATAAGAAGTACATATCTATATACTGTAAGCTTCTAGCACTCTGTATACCTGGATGATGTGAAGTTAATGGATGACCATTCATGTATCCCTGTTATCCAAGCTCTGAGTCTGTACAATCAGACCACATACACACAGGGTTACATGAATGGTCATTAATGACTTCACATTATCTGGACTGAGGATTTAGGGGTGTTTGTACAGACAGACAAGGGTTCAGGCTTGTTATCTGTCAGCTGTGATCAGGCTGCAGACTCCCCCCTCCCCCCACACACACTCACTATCTCTTCTGATTCTAATGTCACCTTAACCCTTCACTGCATCAGTAAAACAAATCCTCCTGAAAGTTTTCAGCTTTCCAGCCATAGAGACTTGTCACAAAAAAAACGCAGCTCACCTCCCCCTGCATGTAGTGTGCCATCCCGACAGTACAGTGAGCTCCGCCTCCCGACTCTCTCACTGCACTTGTGATGGGGGGGGGGGGGGGGTTGAGTCAGAAATCAGAGAGACTATGCCTGCAGGAGACTGGAAGGGGGGACGGGACAGAAAGGAGCTTCGGATTTTCTATACACACCACAGGCACAGTGTATAGAGAAGAAATGCCTCTTCTGCTGTCTCCACAGTGGCAGGTGTTCTAATGTCCCCCCCTGCCCCAATGGTTTGTCCCTGGTCTGCACTGAGTAATGTGCCCGGGTGTCAAGCAGTACAAAACCCGGGCACATGATTCAAGACCCGTATTGTCCGGGTGAATCCCGGACAGGTGGCAACCCTAAGTCAGAGGAAGTTTTGTATTCAATCATAGAATACAAAGCTCTCTGTGACTAGCTGAGCATAACTCAAACCGACTTGATTTTGTCCCGGGAACAGGTCAGGAAGTTCGTCTCGCTCCTGAAACACAGTGCTGTATACTGTATGTAGTTGGGGCTACATGCAGTTTATACAGTTCACTCAGACACTGGATCTATTAGTGAAGTAAATAGTTTGCTTGAACTAGCTTGGTCTTCACTAAAAACAGGAAATTGACAATATGATTACAGTAATGTATGTGTTATTTCCCTGCAGTGTGTCTATGTGGCAGTGGGAAGAGGAATTTACGTTTACAACTTGTATACAAAGAGGGTGATTGCTTTTCAGAAGAACGCTCATGACTCCAGTATACAGCACATGGCAAACATTCCGAACAGGTATCACATCTTAATAGCATACCATTTTTTAAATAATTGTAAATACAAATATAATTTTACACAACTATCAGCAGCTTTGCAGATCTGTGGCTGGAAAACTGTCTCACTGCAGTATTTCTAAGTGTGTTTATTTATTCAGTGCATGCTTTCGGGTTCATGCAATGCAGTGGCTGGTGTCTGGTGCAGTACGGCTGATCTCCGTGCATCACACTGTTTCTCCTTTTTTTGTCATGAAGGCATTTCAAATAGTTGAACTGTCGGCAGTTGCGCTAAAACAAGTACTGAATGCAGCACTTTTTTTCCGTGCGCATCACCCACACGCCATCGTCACATAGGGAGAAAAGGCATTTTTTTTCCTTCTCATGCATAGGACTTTGGTGGAATAGACACCTAACACCGTCCCACCACATCTGGTGTGACCTTACCCTAAAAGTAGATTTTCTGTCTAACATTAACGCGGTTGTAAACCCTTGAGGTTTTTAACCTTTAAAGGGGTTGTAAAGGTTAATTTTTTATAAAAAAAAAAAATGACAAACATGTCATACTTGCCTCCACTGTGCAGTTCATTTTGCACAGAGTGGCCCTGATCATCCTCTTTTGGGGTCCCACGGTGGCTCTCTCAGCTCCTCCCCACAATAGCTAACCCATTTGGGAAGCTCTCTCCCGAGGGGGGTTACCTTGCGGGCATGCTCCCGTCTCATACACTCTGCGTCCATAGATACATAGATATCTCAGTCCCGCTCCCTGGTGCCCGCGTCATTGGATTTGATTGACGGCAGCGGGAGCCAATCTATCCAATCAACGCTGAGACTTAGTGGAGAAATAGGACGGCGGGGACGACCAGAGCAGGTGAAGAGGGCTCAGGTAAGTAAAACAGTGGGGGGGGGGGGGGGGGACCCGTCATTGCCAAGTGTTTTTCACCTTAATGCATAGGATGCATTAAGGTGAAAAAACACAAACCTTTACAACCCCTTTAATGCATTCCGTGCATTAATGGGAAAAACCTTCTGTAGTGCAGCACCTCCCAGAGCCCCCCTTTTACTTACCTGAACCCGATTGTTCCATCGACGGGGACGAGCACAGCAGCTCCAGCCACTGTCTCGGGTCTTCATTGGATAGATCGATAGCAGCACACCTATTGGCTTCCACTGCTGTCAATCAAATCCAGTGACACTGGGCCGAATCCTGCTGTCTGTTTCAATGGACGAAGCAGCAGGACTCAGGAGTGCGCCCGCACGGGTGCCCCTTTGAAATGCAGGCACTCGAGAAGAGGAGGAGTCAGAAGCACCACTGTGGGGTCCCAGAAGAGGAGGATCGAGGCCACTCTGTGCAAAACCTTTGCACAGAGAAAGCAAGTATACCATGGGACATGCAAGGAAAATAAAAAACATGATTTTAGCTTGCACATGATTGGATAATAAAATCAGCAGAGCTTCCCCTCATTTCAGATCTTTCCCTCAGATCTACAGTGATTGCACTTACAAGGGCACTTGCAGTGCAAAGTGGATTTGCCTTTCGTAAATAACCCCCCATGTTTGTTATTTAAAAAAAAACGTAACCCTTTTAAGTAGCCTGAAAGCTGTATTCAACCACAAAGCAAACATATATTATATTGCAGCTTACCATTTCTTAGGTGTGATGGCGGCATTTATTTTCTATTATAGGCTTTCTTCCTTCTATTTTCATCTAGTGATCCATCAGTAAGTTTGTTTTTCAAAAGAACAAGCTCTCCAGCATGTAACAGTTACAAAGATTAGAAAAAACATATAACTCTAAAAGATCAGCTTTTATTTATTTATGTAAAATCTTTATCCCAAAAGGAAAAACGCTGTTTTCTGGAACTTTGTATAGTGTGAGCTTGAGTTAGGCTTCAATTTGTTGGTGTACTTAAATCAGCTAGTTCATCTAGCACTCCCTTCCCCCTAGACTGACTATGTTGCTGTCTAAAAGTGCCCCATGGGCTCCTAAATCCAGGCTGGGGCACACTAATACTGGAGTGTTACTGGCCAGAAAACAAGGGGGGGGGGGCTAAAAAAAGAAACCACCACATCTAATAATTGGCAAGCTGCATAATATTATTTTTTTTGGTTTTGGGTTTAATACTGCTTTAAAAATGTCCAGTTACATGATCCAGTTCCTCTGTGTCAGCCAGCAGTGGCTGCATGGGAGAGGAGTGGGCACTGCCAATGGCTGGGACATATGGTTGCATCACAACTCTCATGAATTCCTAGCTGTTGTCAAAAATAACAACCTTTTTATATTTATCTGCCCTGAACCCCCTCTTCTTGGGTTCCCTGCTGGTGCTCTTGGCTCTTCCTCTTCCTTGTGTGCCTCCATAACAAGCCACTTGCTATTGGAGAAAACGCATGGGCTTGATTCAGAGCCAGGCTGTATGCTTCTATTGACACACATGGCGCAGCTCAGTCCCACCTCCAGCTCTCTGCTCTTGTGATTTGATTAAAAGCCAATGGCTCCCGCTGCTTACTCTTAACAGAGAGAGTGGAAAAAGCTGCTGGAGATGGACAGAGCTGGATTGAGATCGAGCTCAGGTAAGTATACAGCGGGTGAGGAGTGGTACAAACACTGCAACATTTTTTACCTTAAAGGGGAGTTCCAGGCTTTTTTAATGTTTATTAAAAGTCAGCAGCTACAAAAAATTTAGCTGCTGGCTTTTAATAAACATGCATTCACCTGCTCCACGTTCCAGCGCCGACCGGAGCTCCGCTCCTCTCCTGTCGATGTCTTCATTGTTGGTGTGAGCACCCGGCCGTGACAGCTTTCGGCTTCACGGCCGGGCACTCGCTGCGCATGTGCGAGCTGCGCTGCGCACTATGATATGTCAGGTGATCGCCTGGGATCTGTTGCGTGTCCCAGGCGATCACTTACAGGGAGGGGCCGCTGTAGGCGATATGACGTATCACCTAGGTGGTCCCTGGGCAAAAGGAGGAAGTGGGACAGGGAGTCCCACTCCTCCTGAAGCCCCCACTCCCCTCCCCCCCTCAAAAAAAATTACATGCCAATTGTGGCATGTAATGGGGCGAGGAGTGGATTAAGCGGAAGTTCGGGTGGAACTTCACTTTAATGCAGGGAATGCAAACAAATGTAAAGAAAAAAAACTGTCCAGGCTTTACAACCATTTTATTAACTTGAGTTAGTAAAGTGTATTACTTTAACTACTTTCTGCACAGCTTTTGTGAAATACTATTTGCACTTTGACATGAATAATCATTTTAATTAACTTCTAGAAAACGTATATACAGTAAATAGTTGTATTTATAGTGTTGCTTTATCCAGGCAGCTCGTTTCATGTTCAGAAGATGGCAGTGTTCGTATTTGGGAGTTGAGATCAAAACCCCAGCTCCAGGCAGAGTCGGTGCCGGCAGGTATGAAGTGATGGTTAACTTTAATACTACATCATAATTAGTAGGTATTTATTTATTTTTAATTATTTATTTATAATAGAAACTGTATAAACCATTCCAGAAAACAAATGACAAATCACGCCCATTACAATTCAAACAATACAGTATAAGGTATTCATAAGGCCCACATTAGTGGTAGTTGTAGTTATCGCTGGCATATACAGCAGTGCCGTTTTTGAGTGCAAGTCGTATTCTATGTGGGAAAAGATACGGGCAAACAAGAAAAGGAGATCCCAACATGCTGCTTTTTTCATTTTTTTTTTTTACATATATATATTTCCAACACACTGGTCCATTTATACCCCTGCTCCATATTCCACCCCATCATTTTTGCCGCCATATATTCATGCCATAGGTAGCCAGCTTATTTTTCTTCGTTTTATGTGCCTGCTCATTGGTGATTACTTTAGCAGATCTCCTATAGTGCATGATCTGTACGAGATCTGGCATGGTTTGTTACTGTCTATAAATTGCCATGATGTTAGCAACATGAGCATCAGTACATCAGCCAACACACTTGTTGCTAAAAGGATGGCAATATACCGTATATACTCGAGTATAAGCCTTTTTTCAGCACATTCTTTTTGGTGCTGAAAATGCCCCCCTCGGCTTATACTCGAGTCACCTTTTTGCACCTGATCTCCTGGACTTTGGGGACACGGTATGGGCCAGCCGTAGGTCCCCTGGACCCCAAACTTGACACACATATAGCCCCACTCTTTCTCTACAAGTGTGCAACGTTTGTTTTGTGGGGAGCACCGATTTTTCAAAGTCGGGCACCCCTTCCATAGACTCCCATGTTAAACGGTAATTTGGGGACCCGGTACCGGCCGGCCGTAGACTTCTATATACTCCAATGTTAAACGTAAGTCTAGTCATGGACACAGTGAGACATGCAGATGGACACCCTAGGCTTATACTCGACTCAATAAGTTTTCCCATTTTTTTTTTTTTGGTAAAATTAGGTGCCTCGGCTTATATTCAGTTCGGCTTATACACAAGTATATACGGTATACACAAAAAGGCCCTTTTCCCTAATATTTCACAACATCCCAGTACAGTTTGAACTTCCTGTAGGCAGTGGTGACATAACCTTCCCAGTGGGGAGCTGTAAGGCACTGGCCATGTCACTAGTGTCTCAGAAGAACAGAAATAAGAATTTATAGCAAAGTAATATACATTAAACAGAAGCTTTCAATGTGTTTTGAATTCAGACCAGCATGCATGTGGTTTTTTTTTGGGGGGGGGGCCCTCTACTTAAATAAAGAAAAGGTTTTCCTGGTAAAGGTTGTTGAGCGTTGATTGACCACTGTGTATGGATTGCCATTTACTATATTCGCTGACTTAAATGTTTTCTTTTATTATAAGGAATTAATAGGTGGAAAATGCTTTTTTTCAGGTTTTTTCACTATGTGGAGCTTTGGAAAAGGCAATAAGCAGTCCAATCAAACGGTGAAGAAGATGAATGAAAATGGCATTGTAGCTTCCTTGGAGCTGATTGGAGATTTAATTGGACATTCTTCTGCTGTACAGGTAAAGGATTTGGTTTCTGTGCAGGTGTACGTCAAGAAACTATGTCTCAGCAAGAAGTGCTAAGTGTAATAATGTGCTGTGAATTTTTTTTTTCAATCTTTTATGCCTCATCACTGATTTTTTTTCAGCAGTGGCTGAGTATTCTGCTAAGGCAGCCATACTATAGATGGAACAAAATTCGGTCAGTTCAGCGAGGACCAGCGGAATTTCTATCCAGGTGTGGCTACTGCAATTTAACAGAGGTCACTCTATGGATGGACTTTCTTTCAACAGCCCTGTAAAAACTGCTTGATCAGCGCCTGCAGCACATATCTGTGTATTCTGACAACGGGGAAGTCTCCCCATTATCGGAATACAATAGCACAGTGGAGGGATTCTCCCATCCTCTTGAATATGTGGATGGGGGAATTGGTTCAGTTGTTTCTGTTCTGCCTACTGGGGGAATAAAAAAAACTGAACCATGTGTGACCAACGTTGGCCTAAAATGGGTCTAAGGCTGGATTCATACCTATGCATTTTTAGTGCTTTTTGCAGATTTGCACTACAGTCTAACATGGTTTCCTATGGAACACGTTCTGTAGTGCAAATATGCAAAAAATGCATAGATGTGAATCCAGCCTTAGTCTCAGTTCACACTTATGCAGTTTGCTTTTGGTCATTTCTGCAGTGTTATTTGCCATGCATTTTGCAGATGTGATTTTGCCACTTTATGCATTTCGAAATTTGTATGCTTTTTTTTTTTTTTCTTTTGGCCAATTTGTTATTGGGCAAATTAAAATCTGCAAATTGAGGTAAAATTGTGGCAGAAATGCACAATGTGCTTTTTTGCAGCTCCTCCATTGAAGTCTATTGGACCAAAAAAAAAAAAAAGCATCGTTTTGCTTTAAAAAAAAAAAAGTCCCTGACACTTTCCAAAAACGCAGCGGCTGAAAAAAAGCCTAGACGTGAACGTGTGCCATAGGAAACCATGTTAAATGAACTGTGGTGCATTTCTGTAAAAAGCACCAAAAAACACATAGGCATGAACCAAGACTTAAAGTGGAGTTCCACCCATAAATATAACATTACATCAGTAGTTTTAAAAAAATGTCATTAGTCCTTTACGAAAAAATTTTTTTTTTTTAGATGCCTTGAAAGTGTTGTTGCTAGGCAGAATAGTTAATCTTCCCACTTCCTGCACCTAGGTGCTTAATGCACCGCACAGACTCCTGGGAATGTAGTGGGTGTAACTTACCAGGAGTCTGTGCACTCCCCAGTCTCAAAGAATCATGTGACTTGGACAGTACAGGTGCTGAAACCTGATCTGACACTGCTTGTGCAGCACTGAGCATGTGCAAGGCTGAAATCCAGGAAGTCATACAGTCTGGCTTCATGATGCCCACACTTAAGATGGCCCCAGTCAATTTCTATTTTATAAAGTGTCTAAATGCTGTAACAACCTAACAAAACGGACCTTAGTTTACAGACTAACTTTACTAGAATACATTAAGCTTGTGTATTACAGGGGTATTTATATTTAAAAAGTGAAATTGTGGCCAGAACTCCGCTTTAAGCCCCATACACACTTTTAGATTCTCTGCAGATTTTTGTCTTCAGATTTACCAAAACCATGTAATGCAAGGGTCTGCCGGATCGCATATAAATTGAAACTCTTAAGGTTTGAGCCCATATTATATTATAGGGTTTTGGTAAATCTGAAGACATAAATCTGCAGAAAATCGAGTAGTGCGTATGGAGTTTTAGGGTGACTATACACACTGCAATCTGATTATACAATCCCTATACAATCTTATTTACATTTACCAGCACCTCTACAATCCAATCAATTTCTGTCCAGTTGCACAGGCCCCTATGTTACATAGTTTGTGTATTGAAAAGGGGGATTGTACAATCAGATTGCATGTTTAGCTTTAGTGAGTTCATCTTGCCCACCAGTCCAGTATCTGACAATTGCATTAGGGCTTGTGTAGATGGGCTCTGTTTCTTCAAATGGACTTTGCATTTGCCATACACGTCTATAGGAATGTAAACCCCACTAGGAGGTGCAGGCCAAATGCACTAGTCACTGAATTCTGAAAAGCTCAACTGATGTCAAGCCATTGACTCCATCCCCTATAAAAATATATTTAAAAAAAAAACACTAAAGATCTCCAAAAATTGTATTGTGTATTTTATATAAGTTTCCCAACCTATGCCTATTACGACTGTTTTCATCGACGCTTTATTTTTTATTTTTTTAATAACTTTGCAACAGATTCAAAAAAGGTTGGAAATCTATACGGTGAGGCACGATGCCAAACATACTTAAAAATAGGTTTTAGATTTACACACTTGAGATCTCTCCCAGAGCTTATACAAATGCTCCTAGATAACAAGCATGCAGCTTTAGACAACTTGCCACTGTGTATCCAGCTTTTATACAGGCTGCCTGTATAGTATATGACCTATCTAGCTTTTATGTGCGTAACTACTTGATATTTTGCTTTTACAGATGTTCCTGTATTTTCAAGATCACGGTCTAGTCACATGCTCAGCGGACCAGCTCATCATCCTGTGGAAAGAAGGAAAGCGGGAATCCAGATTACGTAGTCTTTTACTTTTTCAGAAATTGGAGCAGAATGGAGATTTGCAGTTTAGATATTCCCCCCACTAACCCATTTATTTATGATAAAACAAACATGTTGTATATTGGTTCATGCAGAACAAATGATTGCAGATTATGGCGCTAATTTATGTTTTTTATGTTTAACACCTGTACTGGTAATGAAAAAAAACAAACGCATTACTGTTATTTTAATTGCGTTGAGCCACTTTAGAGGCAGAGTTGTAGCTGAGTGTCCCACGTGTGGCACTTGCATCATCCCTAAAAGCCCAATTGACAAAGAAGATTCAGCGGGGAAGTTAGGCCCAATTATAAAAATGAACTGGCTTCAAGGAAATGCATGAGGTTTTTTGGCTAACCGCTATCTATGCATCTTGTGATGTGTGTGCTTGGGCATGACTTTTCTGATAAAAGTTTAGACTACCCGACCGGTTCGCTTTAAAGCTGGGCAGGAATGCAAACAATTTACCCTGAAAATAGAGGGTAAACTGTGCCTGCGTGTTATACGCAGGGGGCTGTGGAATTTTATTTTTCCTGAAAACTCCTTCTGAAAGTAAGGGTGCGTGTTATACGCCTGTGCGTGTTATATGCCGATAAATACGGTAATGAGAGTGCCTGGTTTACGAGAATTCAAAACTTAGAACAAAAACTGTTCCCCAAAACAGTTAAGCTGACCAAATAAATTTGTCCTGTTTTTAGTAGGGACCCACTGAATTTCGATCAATATATGGCCGAGCCTGTTTGACAGGAGTCGATCTGTAGCAGCCAATCAGTGTTTTCTGACTGCCGGGAGTACCGCTTTGAGAATACAGTGTCCACTCACTTGTGTGAATGGAGGAATCTGTTCATTTTATTTCATTCAGCTCATTGGCTGAATGCAAAAAAAAAGAAAGATCTATGGCCAGCTTTACATTTATGTGAGCTCTGGGGTCATAGCTGACCACATGTGCAACACCATGGCAACTGCAGATTTAAATAGAGGCTGAGATGGTTCACTATTTAGCCATAAAGCACTGGTCATCAACCCTGTCCTCAGGGCCCAATAACAGGCCAGGTTTTCTGTATGACCTTGGGGAGATGCAAACTATAATACTGCAATCACCGAGCAGCAAATTCTATCACCTGTGATGTATTTCAGTTATCTTGCAAACCTGGCCTGTTAGTGGGCCCTGATGACCACTGCTGTAAGGGATAGGTGGGGCTAGTGCGGATTTAAGGCGGAAGTGGTATATTCACTCAACTGATTCTGTCTGGGAAAACTGCCAAATATCCTTTTGCTGGACCATGTTGTCTACATGGCATTAAATAAATGTTAAATATCTTCTGTATTCAGACACAGAGCTGTGGCCCGTCCCCACCCCCTTTCTTTTCTTATTGGCTGACTGACTTTGACCATATCGGGAGCCAATAGTGCCATGCTGCTGTCTCAGCCAATGAGGAGGGGATTCCCAGGCTGGCTCTAGATGGGGCTCAGGTAAGTATTAGGGGGGCTGTTGCACACAGAAGGTTTTTTATCTTAATGCATAGAATGCATTAAGATGAAAAAAAAAACTTCTACCTTTACAACCACTTTAAGAGTTGGCATTTTGTATTATTTTACAAATAAAAAAAAAAAATATTTTTATTTTATATGAATGGATCCATATTACTGCTTTGATCTTACCATTGATGTGTCTGCATACAGAACAATTAACTACTGATTTGTTTTTATCCAAATAACAATTATTCACAATAGTATTTGCCAAACTGGTTAATTAAATAATTATGAAGTACAGCAAATGAAGATGTTAACTATGTGATGTATAGATGAAGCAAAATGGGTATTATTTTAATTTGATTATTACTAATTTATACAGAGTATTGTCTCCTACTTGTGGTTCTTGTGTAATCAGACCTGCTTGCACTAATTTTTTATTTATTTTTAAAATATCTTCAGTTATTTATTTTGGTGGACTGTTTTCTTGTAGAACGATGTTATTAGGTAGCTCTACCTTTTAAGGAGCTCCATCTATATTAATGCGGACCTTCAACCTCAGTGGCAGGGTTCGCCTGGCCACTTCCCTAAGAATCTGCATAAAAGTACAGGCAGTCACCGATTTACGAACACCTGACTTACAAACAACCTCAATTGCAGCCACTTGTGCTGCATGCTGGTCCTGGATACCTCAGATCACCTCCAGACACATCCCACACTGCAGTACTACATGTACTGCATGGCCAGAAGAGCCCCAGATAACATAAGCGCCCAGAACATCCCACATCCATGTACAGGTGGACGTTACACTTACGAATGCAGAGTTCCAACTTACGAACAACCTTGACTTACGAACAAACCTTCAGTCCTTATTGTGTTCGGAACTCGGGACTGCCTGTACCTATGGAAGGAAAAATAGATTCACTTAGCCCAAAAATCAAGTTAAGACAATCTTGCATTATCGCCCTGTGAAATTTAAGCTAGCTTGCCTTCCCAGGGATCTTGTCAGCAGGAAGACGTCAACCCATGCACTGGGGATGTTGGGAAATTTGAGCATACTGTTCCCCCTCCCAAAGGTACTTTTATGCAGCTTTAAAGGGAGGGGAGAGGGATACCTAAAATATAATAAACTTTCCACTCAGATGGGCTTTAAATTTGATTGGTTTCTATGGTGAGCTAGTTCATGACAATCCCTAGCATTTTAGGGAGTTTTCATACCACCTAGTGGCCATACTTGGCTGTAGTCCTATTTATATAAGTTGGAAAGGGAAGTATGTTCTGCAGTGTATTCTGTATTTTTCTTGGCATATTGTAATTTTAAGTGTAAGTGACTAAAAATATTAAAGACATTTCTAACGCATAGCATGTACATAGCAAACATTACACCCTAAAATACATTCTGCTGCTCTTCCTGAGTATGGTGATACCACATGTGTGAGACTTTTACACAGCCTGGCCACATACCGAGGCCCAACATGCAGGGAGCACTGTCAGATGTTCTAGGGTCATAAAATACACATCTAGTTTCATGACACTTTTGTGAGGCACTGTAGTACCACTGTGATGACACGGATGGGCATTGATGTCGCATGGATGGGGCACTGATTGGCATGAATGGCGCACGGATGAGCACTGATGGGGCATGGATGGGCATGTATTGGCGCTGTGGGCACTTCGGATCCAGCCCACTTACGCTGCTGTACTGGCTCCCTCCCCTCCTCACAGAGAAGAGGATTGAACCGGACATACGCTGGTTTGTTGACGAGTGATTGCTCCGTCATTGGATGGAGCGATCAAGTGGTAAAGGGCTGCTGTCATTGATCCTCTACCCTGATCCGTGATGCGCTGGGTCCAGAATTAAAGGATAAGTTCACTTTTTTTTTTTATTGATTTTTTGTTGGAGGAGCTTGAAAAGCTACAAAATATCAGTGTAAGCTTCCTGTACATCGTATAGGCAGGCAGTTTCACACTGACAGGAAGAATCGATAAACTACAAGCCCACAGCCGTAAACGCGGAAGATCCTCTACACCCCCCCGTCACAACAGGTGATTGGGGGGCAGTGCGGGGGCCGGTGCTACTGTAACATATATGTTACCCCCTAAAAATGGGTGTAACATGTTACAAAAGGTGAACTTATCCTTTAAATGGCCAGGTGTAAAACAGGCCACAGAATTTGAGCTGTACTCGTCACTTGACTGTTTCAAATTATTATGGATTATTTAGCATCTGGTGTGAAAGAGTGCTTAAAGTGGATGTAAACCCTCTCCTATACCCTAACCCCCAAACATTATTATTATTTTTTTTAGAATAAAATGGAGTCCGTTGCAAATTATGTCACACTGTATTTGCGCAGCGGTCTTACAAACGCAATTTTTTTATAAAAAAATAAGAAAACGGTAAAGTTAGCGCAACATTTTTTCTATATTATAAAAGATAATGTTACGCCGAGTTGATACCCAACATGTCATGCTTCAAAATTGCGCCCGCTTGTGGAATGGTGACAAACTGCCATTTTAAAAGTCTCTACAGGTTACCAGTTTTGAGTTACAGAAGAGGTCTAGTGCTAGAATTATTGCTCTTGCTCTAATGATCACAGCAATGTCTCAAGTGTGGTTTGGACACCGTTTACATATGTGGGCGTGACTTGCGTATGCGTTCGATTCTTATTTTATTTTTACACTGTCCCTTTAAAAAAAAAAAATTGGATCACTTTTATTCCTATTACAAGGAATGTAAACATTCCCTGTAATAGAAAATAAGCATGACAGGACCTTTTTAATGTGGGGTCTGGGGTCAAAAAGACCTCAGAGCCATTTATTATTAAAAGCAATAAAAAAAAGTTTCGCTGTGGAGACAACTTTTCCCTTAAAGCGGACCGCTCGCCGTAAATAAAAATACCAGGGTTATTTATGGCAGCTATCTGCTGCCATAACAACGGTATTTAATGTCAAAGTAGCAGCGTAAATCCACGATGGGCGGTCCGGAAGTGGTTAAAGGGATGAGGTGGTATTCCTATTGGAGAAGCTCTCCATGATCTTTCCAGATGGTGAAACAGTGTCGTTACCAAATGAATGGTAACGACACTACCTGGATGGAGTTTGCATGTTTCCTCCCACACTCCAAAGACATGCTGGTAGGTTAATTGGATTATGTCTAAATTGGCCCTAGTATATGAATGCGTGTTAGGGACCTTAGATTGTAAGCTCCTTGAGGATAGGGACTGATGTGAATGTACAATGTATATGTAAAGTGCTGTGTAAATTGACTGCGCTATATAAGTACCTTAAATAATAATGGTACCCAAGCCTCGGTAGATGGAAGCCTACGAGGTGTTACCTGTAATACAACCCATGGGGGCTCTGGACCCTGGGATCTGAACCCTTCGTAAGAAAAATCCAAAGACGATCCGGCAGGGTGCTCTACAGGTCCAGGGGAGTGGCCCCAAGATTATAGGGGGACTCTGTCCTTGAAGGTCCATAAGAGACGGAACCTGCCGTGATGGATGAAGATTGGAGTCTAGCTATAAGCAGAGTCCTGCGGGGGATTGGTAAGAGATTTGTTTTGAAAAATAAACATTTCCATTATCCACTACAGAAAAATTAATTGTACAAGAATCATTACCCTTTAAATAGGCTACACGTAGCATTCCTTATCTGGGTATCCAGCTCACCACCAGCCACTTGGATTTATTTTCCGCCAACTATCCTGCTTTACTAAACTAACTACAAACTTGCTTTTAACATGGTCATCTATACCGACATCATGGGTTAGGAAAATAAATATAATAAAGATGGCCATACAGTGGAACCTCGGACTTGCGAATAACTCGGTTAACGAACGTTTCGCAATACGAGCACTGTATTTTTAAAAAGTTTAACTCTGTTTGCGAGTGTTGTCTTGCAAAACGAGCAGGATTCAGGCCAAAGCGGTGTGCAGCACCACGTTTGGCCTGAGGTGGGGGGGTGCCGGAGTCGAACGGCACCGCTCGGAAAGACATGTAAATACTCGGTTCCCAAGCCTTTCCGAGGTTTGCCAAGGTCGGCCGAGCGGTCCTCGGTCCTTTCCGTCTGTTTCCAAGGCTCTCCGGCCCCCACATCTGGCCGCATGCAGTATTGCATGCCATTGAAGTCTATGCGGAACAAATTATTTTAGTTTCCATTGAATATTTTATGGTTGTGTCCCATAGATTGCAAAACTAAAAAACCCAATCACTAAACGTTCTCTAGCTTTTTGGGATAGACTTAATCTCTCATGGTCTGCAATCCAAACATAATCCACTTCTATCTTTTCTCAAAAACCCAGCTTTCTATCCAGCATGGACCTATCCCAGATCTTTTTATGCTTGGTCTAAAGCAGGTATAACATGTTTACATCACGTGATACTAAATACAACAATCTGTCCCTTCCCAGACTTATGCAGGTCTTTTGGGCTCCCCCAATCAGAAATATTTTGTTGCCTTCAAATTAAGAACTATTTTATTCCTTTCCTAAGCATTGAAGGTTCCGTAGATGATTTTACTAAGTTTGAAAATATATGCATGAAAGACCCTCATACCAGAGGTCTCGTATCAACAATATACTCCACATTGCTTGTTAAATCAGATGCTAAATTACCATATGGTTAAATGGGAAAAAGATCTTGATCAAACTATAGATAAAGTAGAATGGTCTGCAATTTGGTCCAATATCAAATCTTTTTCTTCTAACGTGATAGATATCGACACCGCCTACAAGGTACTGTCACGCTGGTATTTGGTTGCTTCTACAATAGCTAAATTTGCACCTGATTACTCAGGTCTCTGCTTTCAGGGCTGTTCAGAACAAGGAACATATATACACATGTGGTGGAATTGTTCTATTATAAAAAAAATCTGGAAAAAGGTCTTTCTTTATCGTACACCATGGGACACAGAGCCTCTATTCATTACATAGTGGGTTGTATGGTCACCAGCAGTGATTGGACACTGGAACAACCAATGAAGACAAGTTCCCCTCCATATAACCCCTCCCCTAAGGAAAGTACCTCAGTTTTTTCACCAGTGTCTAAGGTGTTGGACGCGAGTAGGATGTGCTAAAGGAAGCCCTGCTGTAGAACCCCTTGGGGGTAAAAGCTACACTTTCGGGTCCATCCAAGACGCCTAAAATTTTACGCCAAAGCTGGATGGTATCCAGGCCTCAGACGAGGTGTGACCTTTAATGTCTCACTTCGGAGGACTGGGCTCTAGGGTCCAGCACTTTTGCTCTATATGCTAAAATTCCTGGCAGAGTCTTTTACAAGACCCAGGGAAGAGGTCTCCTTTAAGTAGGAACCCATATCCCTGAAGGTTGGCATGCATACCCCACCGTGATGGGGTAAGATTGGTTCTGCTTGGCAGAAAACCTGCAGCGGGGACAAGGTAAGCCAGGAAATTTGAGTCCTAAGTTTAAACTTAAGGACCTTTTTCTATTTGGAGTAGGTGTCTTTTTTTTCTGGCCACCACTGGGGGGAGTAAAGAGCTGAGTTCCACTCAGTAGGCTCCAGAGCAGTGTCAGTTCCTCCAGACAGCAAACTCCTTCCGCTGCATAAACTCCATAGTCGGCTGCCTTCCTTCTCTCAGGCAGGTATCGGGAGGATCTCCCTCACACTTGATCAACGCCTTTTAACCTCTAGGATGTGCTTTATGCTGTTTACAATGGGAGGGGGGCGGGCCTGGGGGCATGCATGGGCGCGGGCACGCTGTATAGATGGCAAACAGGCAGGAAGTGATAAAAGAATTTCACAAGCCTGGAGCTTTCCTGCAAGGGGCACGGCAGCGTAAAGGGCATGTAAGATTTCCATGTGGTTGGCTGAGCACTCCCAAAGATAAGACACCTACTCTAGCATGAAACTGTGTTTTATTAGTTGCATACTTATATTTAGATTACTAAACTAGCACAGTAGTATATGCATTTGTTGGTACCTTGGCTTTGCTTGGTAATATGTCTTCCCAAAGAAGAAATTCTGGGACTAAAAACAAAAAAGCATCGCCGCCTAAGACAGGGGGCTCTAGCCGTGCCTGGCTCGGTACCTTCCTCTCCTGTAATATCTGATGCACCTGTACAGGATGAGCCATTACCTCTATCAGGAGCAGCAGCCTTTCCTGTGGTGCCCGTGCCTGCTTATGTCACTGAAGACTCACTGGCAACAGCACTGGACAACTTAGAAGAGAAAATCGCTGCGTTAATCGCAAAGTCCTCAGAAAAGGACAAAAAGCGAAGCAGATCTCCTGTTGTTTAAGATCTCCTTGCAGAAAGATCTGAGGAGGAGGAGGCTCCATCAGGGGATGAGGACTCAGAGGGATCAGTGAGATCAGAGGAAGCTTTTTCTGCTTCCCAGGTTCTGAAGTTAAAGGTGCAATGTTATGCTGAAGCAGTACGCTCTACATTCAGATTACCCTCTGCTGATTTAACTGAATCACCTGTCTCCTCTCTGGGTTCATTAAAATCCCCACAGGCTGCTTGTGCCTTTCCGATTCAGCCTTTATTGGAGAATCTGATTTACGCAGACTGGAAACACCCAGATAAACGTTTTTCTCCTCCTAGGAAGTTTGAACTTCTTTATCCTATGGAGGCGAAGTTTACCAAGAAGTGGAGTCTGCCTGCTGTGGATGCAGCTATTTCTTGTGTAAAATAAAAGCCTAACTTGTTCGGTGGACAATGCCCAGGTATTTAAAGATCCTTCCAAGAAGAAGTTGGAATCTTTACTAAAATCTTCCTTCCTCCTAGCAGGCGCAGTAACCCAACCTGCTGTAGCGGCGGTTGGTATGTGTCAGGTCTTAAAGGACCAGGTGAAACAGGGGATGAGAGATCTGACTTCGGAGCAGATCAAATTTTGGGAGAATATGCCTAGGGCCTTATGTTTTACAGTGGATGCTGTTAGAGATTCTATCCAACAGGCATCTCGCCTTACGCTCCAGCTGGTACATATGTGCAGAATTCTTTGGCTAAGGCATTGGTCAGCAGAAGCCCCATGCAAAAAGATTTTGGCCAGTTTCCCCTTCCATGGCGAATGCCTCTTTGGGGATGATTTGGAAAAGTATATCCAAAAAATATCGAGCGGTAAAACTACCCTTTTGTCAGAGAAGAAGAAAAACAAGCGTCCTTGTTTTAAGCGTTCTCTCTCCCCGGCTCCTGGTAGATCTACCTCCAGCCAGTGGCGACGGCATTTTCAGCCAGCCACAAAGGGAGAAGACCAGGCCCAGAAGAACTAACAAGCAAAACCCCAAAGCCTCTTTATGAAGAAGCGCCCCCGCTCGGCCGAGTGGGGAGACGGCTTTGTCAGTTTTCAGCGGCGTGGCAGACAGAAATCCAGGACAAGTGGGTAGTATCCACAGTATCCCTAGGGTACAAACTGGAATTTCGAGAGATCCCATCTTCTCTGTTCCAAAGTTCAAGGCTCTCCAAAGATCCACTAAAAAGAGGAGCCTTCTTCAAGGGATTGGATCACTTGCTTTCTCAGGGGGTGATCACAGAGGTCCCCCTAAAGGAGCAAGGTTCAGGTTTTTATTCAAACTTCTTTGTGATTCCAAAACCAAATGGAGACGTCCGACCCATACTGAATCTAAGATCTCGAAATCAGTTTCTGAACATTTCGGAATGGAAACTATTCGATCCGTGGTCGCCACCTTACAAGGCTGAGAAATTATGGCGTCTATAGACATCAAGGATGCATATTTACATGTGCCTATCCATCCCGCTCACCAAAAATTCTTAAGGTTCGCAGTAGAACATTGCCACTTCCAGTTTGTGGCTCTGCCCTTTGGTGTGGCTACCGCACCCCGGGTATTTACAAAGGTACTAGCCCCTCTGTTGGCAAATCTGAGGGCACAGGGCATAGCGGTAACAGCCTATCTAGACGATCTACTGGTGATAGATCAGTCAGTGGCAGGATTAGATCACACTGTGCTCACCACAATAAAATACCTGGAGCATTTAGGATGGATTGTAAACCTACAAAAATCCTCTCTACAAGCCCAAAGAAGAGTAGAGTATTTTGGCATGATCACAGACACAGCCCAAAGCATGGTATTCCTGCCAGAGCCAAAGATTAGGTCTCTAAAGAACCTGATCCACAAGGTCAAGACAAAAAAAATGCTGTCTATTCGCCTTTGCATGAGGCTATTAGGGAAGATGGTGGCCTCCTTCGAGGCTGTCCCTTAAGCCCAATTCCATTTGAGACTACTTCAAGGCATTATTTTGGCCGCCTGGAAGAGGAAGATCCAAGCTCTGGATTTACCCATGCGCCTGTCTCCACAAGTGCGCCAAAGCTTCAGTGGGTGGTTAAAAACCAAGAACTTGCTGAAAGGAAGATCCTTTCTCCCAGTGACCTGGAAGGTGGTGTCTATGGATGCCAGCCTAATGGGCTGGGGAGCGGTGTTAGAAGAAGCTTCAGCCCAGGGAACCTGGGCCAAGACCGAAGAGAACCTGCCCATCAACATACTAGAGATTCGAGCAGTATACCTAGACCTCAGAACCTGGACACAGGTTACAGGGCCACCCTGTTCGGATTCAATCCGACAATGCTACTGCAGTAGCTTACATCAATCACCAAGGAGGCACCCGTAGTCAGGGTGCTCAGAAGGAGGTGAATCGGATGTTGGCATAAGCAGAAGATCATGTTCCTTGTCTTTCTGCAATCTTCTTTCCAGGGGTAGAAAATTGGCAAGCGGACTATCTGAGTCACCAGCAGCTATCAACAGGAGAGTGGTCTCTCCACCCCGATGTTTTTCAGGCCATATATCAGAAATGGGGACCCCGGATATAGACCTGCTAGCTTCCAGGTTCAACAGGAAGTTGGACAACTTTGTATCCAGGACTAGAGATCCTCTGGCCTACTGATCGGATGCTCTAATAATTCCCTGTAATCGGTTCTCACTGATCTATGCATTTCCTCCAATCGCTCTCTTACAAAGGCTACTTTGCAGGATCAAGTAGGAAGGAATTCCAGTAATCCTATTGGCCCAGAGGGCCCTGGTATGCCGAGATCATAAAGATCCGCTTCGTCATGACCTGCTGTCGCAGGGTCCAGTGTTCCATCCTTCCTTACAAAAGCAAAATTTTGATGGTCTGGCTAATGAGACCCACATTTTGAAGAAACAAGGGATCTCAGGTCTAGTGCTTTCTACAGTCATTAATGCTATAAAGCCAGCCTCCTGGCTTATCTACTATAGAGTCTGGAAAGCATATGTTTCCTGGTGTGAAACCAAGAAATAGAATCCTCAGAAGTATGACATAAGTAGGATTCTTGCCTTTTGCCAGTTAGGAGTGGATATGAAATTAGCCCTTAGCACCATTAAGGGTCAAATATCGACTCTATCAGTTTTTTCAAAGACCGCTGGCATCTCATTCCCTAGTTTGGGCTTTCATCCAGGGGGTACTGCTGATCAATACGCCAGTCAAGTCTTCCTTGTGCCCATGGGATTTGAATTTGGTATTGTCAGTGTTGCAAAAGCAAATTTTTGAACCTATTCGCCATATTCCTTTGATCCTTTTGAGCAGGAAATTGGCCTTTTTGATTGCTATCTCTTCTGCTAGGAGAGTATCAGAATAGCAGCTCTTTCTTGTAAAGAGCCTTATTTAATTTGTCACAAGGACAAGATTGTTATACGACCCCATCCTACCTGTTTGCCAAAGGTGGTGTCGGCATTTAATTTGAATCAAGATATTGTTCTGCCTTCTTTTTTTTTTCCTGATCCACGGACAGCGGAGGAAAAGTTATTGCACTCTCTATATGTAGTGAGAGCAGTAAAAGTGTATCTGCAGACAACCGCTCAGATACGTAAAACAGATGTTTTGTTTATTTTGCCAGATGGTCCCAAGAAGGGACAAGCGGCATCAAAATCTACCATTTCTCGGTGGATTTGACAAGTAATTATTCAAGCTTATGGTTTAAGGAACAAAGTTTCTCCTTTTTCTGTTAAGGCGCACTCGACCAGAGCTATGAGTGCTTCATGGGCAGTGCATCACCAGGCTTCGATGGCTCAGATCTGTAAAGCTGCAATTTGGTCTTCAATCCATACATTTAATAAATTCTATCAAATTGATGTAAGAGGATTCTGCCTTCGGGCGTAGTGTGCTGCAGGCAGCGGTCTAGGGCTTCTTGTCCGTTAACGGCCTGCTTGGATCTGTGTCTCCCACCCTTCATTGAGCATTGCTCTGGGACGTCCCACTATGTAATGAATCGAGGCTCTGTGTCCCGTGGTGTACAATAAAGAAAATAGGATTTTTAATAACAGCTTACCTGTAAAATACTTTTCTTAGAGTACAACATGGGACACAGAGGTCCCCCCCCCTTCTTATGGGAACCTTACTGCTTTGCTACAAAACTGAGGTACTTCCCTTAGGTGAGGGTTTATATGGAGGGGAACTTGTCCTCATTGGTTGTGCCAGTGTCCAATCACCGCTGGTGACCATACAACCCACTATGTAATGAATAGAGGCTCTGTGTCCCGTGGTATACTCCAAGAATAGTTTTTTGCGGGTAAGCTGTTATTAAAAATCCTATTTTTTCTCTTTCGTTCATAGACGGACACAGCCTTCATTGACCTTAGGGTTATGCTTCTTCCTACCAGAAGATTTAGGCAGAATTCTACAGCACTTAAGGTGTTAAAAACCTTTCCTTCATGCTGCTCCTCCCAGGGGGCGTGGCTCCCCAGGCATAACCCACACCCTGCTCTAGCAGCCTCAGTTTTTTTTTCTGCCTAACGACAGGAGAGTCGGGCTCTCTCTGGAGTCCTGGACTCTGGAGTTTTTTCTTGCGATTTTTATCGCTTTTTATTTTTTTGTTCCTGCATTTTTGAATCCTGCGATTCTTCTATCAACAGCCGACTGGGTGACAGGCTGGGTCCTTGACCCTTGTAATCCCCCCATGTTTGGCCTTCGAGCGTGTGCCGGCCCTCAGCTCAGCTTTGGGACGTCCGCGACAGGCCCCGTTGCTCCAGGGGCGGCCGGGGAACTTCGGTTCTAGGGCACACATATGACCGGTCTTTTATGGCTTTGTCACAGTGTGTCTGGCCGACAGCCATGCCATTCACGGACGTTGGTTCTGTCTGGGATACCTCCAGCCGGGTATTCGCAGGACGGGTAAGTAGTGACCTCTTACTCAGGTAAGTGGTCTGGCTGGAATGTTTCCCTTGGGAGGTCGACTGAGGGTTTTTTCCCTGCTTTCCTCTCTCCCTTATTCCTCTCCCTCCTTCCCTTTTTGGGTGACGGCTGTGAGGGGTTTTTTTTATGGGGCTCATGTCACTGGGCCCGGGTGTAGCAGGGGCTGTGTGTGTGTGTCACTGCAGGGGGCTGTGGTGTTCACTTCTGGGCCTTTGCAGTGTGCTGTGAGTGACAGTTGCTGAAAAAAAAAAAGTCACTGTCTTTTTAAATCTGCGTCATTGGCGGCCATTTTGCCGGAGCCTAGCCTTATATAGCCTGGCGGCCATTTTCTTGTAGTCCTGTGCTGTTTTTTCAGCATTTGGCGGCCATCTTCATATTTTCGTCTGCCTCATGTGGCGGCTGTTGGCGCTGCAATCACCTCGGATGTGTCTCAGAAAGCAGACACAGCGCTGCACGGCTCTCAGCACACCCTGTCCTCTCGGACCACGCTGCAACGGGTGGGGTGGTGAGTACCAGAGGCCCCCATTTTCTCCTTTAGCTGCAGGGAGGTGACCAGTGGAGATTTTTTTGTCCTGCCTTGCAGGGGGGGTGTCTCAGCGCTGGCACTGTGGAACCTGAGCCAGGTCTCCCTCTCCACTAGGCCTGAGATAACCCTTAGCGTCCCTTCCCCTGACACATCTGTTATGTTGGCTGTCCTGGTTTTTCTTGCCAGGTTTGAAGCAGCTAGTGCCCGGATGGGGGGTAATAAAGCGCCTCCTCCCTGAGCCTGCTTCTGGGGATGTCTCTGACATGGGATCTGGTTCTGCTATGTCAGAGGCTGCGGACTTGACCAACATGGATAGTGAGGATGTCTGCTGCAGTGACATCAAAAATTGTTGGAGCTCTTGTTTTTTTCTGTGGTGCGTGAGACTCTAAAAATTGAGGATGTGGCGGAGACACCAGTGTCAGTACCTTTTTGATCCGCAGACCGCCACGCACTGCTGAAGGGTTCCTTGTGTTCCTTTTTGGACAATATGTTATACAAGGAATGGGATGCACCGCAAAAAGTTTGTCTAAAAACTTTGCAACCCGTTACCCCCTTGAGGGGGATTTAAAAAAAAAAAAAAGGGGGTCCACTGGCGGAGGAGAGACCCTATGTCCAGACTGTGCAGGGCCACCACGTTGCCTGTGGAAGGGGCTCCTGCTTTTCAGGATCCCGCTGATAGAGTGGAGGCCGTGGCCCGCTCCCTATTCACGGTGGTGGTTTCGGCGGTGAGGCCGGCTCTGGCCGGGGCCCTGGTCAGGCCCCGACTGTCAGGGCGAAGCTCCTGCTGCAGGAGCTGGAAGAAGGGGACGCTTCCGAGTCCTCTTGGGACCTGGCTGCACGATAGTTCAGGGTCTGAATTTTCTCTGCGAGGCGGCCATGGATACGTTCCGGAGATTCCGTCTATGCAGGGTTCTGCGCCGCCTTGTGTGGCTGAAGAGCTGGTCTGCGGGCTAGTCCTCTAAGGAGGCCTTGGTGATGGCCTTTATGGGTGAACGGTCCTTTTTGGGACTTCCCTTGGTGGCATCATTGTGGATGCCACAGGTGGTAAGCACATGCTGTTCCCACAGTCTGGGAAGGGCTTGGGACCTTGCCCTACGCAAGGACCCTCCTTGACTACCTCCAAGCGTTTTTTTCGCCCGCCCTGTGCGGTGGGGGTAGGTCTACATGGTGCTTAAATCCCCGCGGTGGGGTAACTGCGCACCTGATGCCGCATGCCTAACAAGTCTGCGGACATACCTGCTTCCGCCTGTGGGTCTGCTCCCGCCCGTGTCTAGGGTGGGAGACTGGATTCGCACATTCGTGGCTTGGTGGAGGTCTCTCCTCTCCGATCGTTGGGGTTGCGAAGTGGTTTCCTTGGGGTACAAGATTGAGTTTCTCTCTTGTCTGCCAAAACAGGTTTTTTTCCCTCCGGCCTCCTCCGGTTCGCCGGTTGGCTCTGTCAGGGGCTGTCCAGGATCTTCTGGTCAGGGGAGTGCTTGTGCCAGTTCCCTCGTTGGAACTGTCTCAGGGGTTTTACTCCATTCTGTTTGTGTCACCACGGAGGATGGGGCCCGGTCGATCCTGGGCCTCAAGTCCCTCGTTTGTTTTGTCAAGGTGCAAACTTTCAGGTGGTGTCGATTCGCTTGGTAATAGCGGCACTCCATTCTGGCATCCTTGGATGTCATGAACGTGTACCTACATGTTCGCGTATCCTCAAAGCACCAGAGATTCTGTGCTTTGCGGTCGGGGGGGACCATTTTCAATTGGTGTCCTTCCCATTCGCCGAGTTTTCGCCAAGGTGCTCGTCCCGATACTGGCCCGGCTGTGACAGCGGCGGTTTGTTTTCATGGGATGTCGGGACGACATTCTCCTACGAGCTTCTTCGAGCTCTGCATTGGTGGAGCCGTGTCTATCACGTGTCAGGCTCTCCAAGTGTTTGGCTGGTTTCTGGATTGATTCCGTCTCGGGGACTGGAATACCTGGGACTAGTCCTGGATTCCTAACGGGGAAAACTTCAGACTCTGCTATCTGCTGTGCAGCAGTTGCCGACCCAGAAACGGTCATCTCTGCAGTTCTGCAGGAAGGTTCTGGGTCTGTTGGTGGCCTCTTTCGAGGCGGTTCCGTATGTCCGATTCCACGCCATAGTACTTTGGAGGGAATTGCTGTCACGATGGGACTAGCTTCTGTCATCTCTGGATTACCAGATTCATTTGAGTCATCTGATCATGTCTCCCCTGGTGTGGTGGCTGGCGTTTCCTGTGCTTCGGGCCGGGAAGTCGTTTTTTTCTGCAGGCCACTGGACAGTGGTCATGACGGATGCCAGCCTCTCCGGTTGGGGAGGGGCGCTTGGGACACCCAGTCAGCCCAGGGGCACTGGACTCAGGTGGAGTCCTGCCTACTGATCAACGTTCTGGAGCTCCGAACATTCCAGCTTTGCCTTGCCAGGTGGTCCCTGGATTTACGGGGCCGACAGGTCAGGATCCTGTCCGATGACGCCACGGCCGTGGCGTAGGTTGATCATCCGGGAGGCACACAGAGTTCTGTTGCAGCGACGGGGTCGCGCACATCCTTTTGGTGGGCCGAAGGGTCCGTTCCGGCTCTATCGGCCGGGTACATTCCGGGAATACGGAATTGGCTAGCCGACTACCTAAGACGCACTGCACTGGGCCAAGGAGAGTGGTCTCTCCACCCGCAGGTGTTTCGGGGTCTGTGCCGAAAGTGGGGCACTCCGGACGTGGACCTTCTAGCGTCCCGTCTCGGTAGGTGCCACGGTTCGTGGCCAGGTTTAAGGACCCGTGGGCGGACGCGTCAGGCGCGTTGGTGGCTCCTTGGGGTCACTAATGCCTATTTAACATCTTCCCTCCTCGGAAGCTTCTTCCTCGCCTGCGGCGCAGAGTGGAAGCTGTAGGGATTCTATCAATCCTGATTGCCCCAGATTGGTCGCGTCGCTTCTGGTACGTGGACCTGGGGCGTCTGGTGGCAGACGCCCCCTAGCGTCTTCCCCTGGGAGTTGATATTCTGTTACAGCGTCCGATCTTCCACCCTGTTTCACAGCCAACGGCCTTAGCGGCGTGGCTGTTGAGAACCGGGGGCTTAAGGACCGAGGCCTATTGGGCTCGGTGGTCTCTACCGTGCTGCGTGCACGGAAGTCTACCTCACGTAGGTTTTTTCCTCATACATGGAAGGCCTACATCTCTGTGTGTGGGGAGATGAACTGGCACTCTCGTACATGCGTTGTGTACAGGATTCTGCTGTCTTTGCAGCAGGGAGTGGTTCAGGCTCTCGCCTTACGTACGGTTAGGAGCCAGATTTCTGCTCTGGCTGTTTTTACTTGCGGCGACCCTTGGCGTTGCACTCCTGGGTGCGTACGTTGGGTCAGGGGGTCTGGCAGGTGGCCCCTCCGCTGCGCCCTCCTTTACCCCCATGGAACTTGAATTTAGTCCTTTCAGTGCTTCGGGATGCTCCCTTTGAGGACATTCGGAGGGTTTTTTGTTTATTGTCACAAAAGGTGATTTTATTTCTGGTAGCAATTACCTCGATCAGATGTGTGTCTGTCTGATCTGGCGGCCTTGTCTTGCAAGGCTCCCTGTTTGGTCACCCGTATGGATGAGGTGGTGCTGCGGCCGCTGCCGTTTTTTCTCCCTAAGGTCGTTTCGGCTTTTCACATTGAGGTGGACATTGTTCTTCCATCCTTATGTCCTCGGCCTGAAATGCCAGGAGGAGGCCACTTTGCATCCTCTGGATGTGGTTCGGGCCCTATGAGTGTACTTATATGTTACAGTTCCGTTCCGGAAGTCGGGCTCACTGTTCGTGTCGGTGGCTGGCCCTACAAGAGGGCCTGGCAGTCTCGTCGGCCACCGTTCCTAGGTGGTTTCGATGGATTGTGCTTCAGGCCTATGCCCTGAAGGGGCGTGCACCCCCCTTTCGGGTTATGGCGCATTCGACCAGGGCGATCGGGGCCTCTTGGGTTTTCCGGCATCTTGCCTCTGTGTTACAGCAGTGTTAGGATGCATCCTGGTCGTCAATCCACGCTGTTTCAAAGTCTTACAAGGTGGATGTGGGTGCATCTTTTGATGCCTTCCTCAGCCGCAGGTGTTACTGGCAGCAGTTTATGGTTGGAGTTTCTCCATTGAGCAACTCTGGTTTTTGTTTGGGGGGTAACCTGGTTTGCTGTGTTACCTTCCCACCCCTCGAATTTTTTGACACTGCTTGGGGACGTCTCTAAGGTCAATGAAGGCTGTGTCCGTCTATGAACGAAAGAGAAAATAGTGTTTTTGTACTCACCGTAAAATCCATTTCTCTGAGTTCATAGACGGACACAGCACCCACCCCTCCTTTATTTGTACTGCTTGTTACGAACTGAGGCTGCTAGAGCAGGGTGTGGGTTATGCCTTGGGGAGCCATGCCCCCTGGGAGGAGCGGCATGAAGGAATGGTTTTTAACACCTTAAGTGCTGTAGAATTCTGCCTAAATCTCCTGGTAGGAAGAAGCATAACCCTAAGGTCAATGAAGGCTGTGTCCGTCTATGAACTCAGAGAAATGGATTTTACGGTGAGTACAAAAATCCTATTTTTTACTCGTTTCAGAAATGTTTGAAATTACAATAATGCCAGATCCAGAAATTGCCATTTTAAATATAAAACCTGACATGACTCATAAACAATTTAAGCTATTCATACAACTTATGACGGCCGCGAAACAGGCAATAACTAAAGCATGGAAAACTCCCCTACTAAACATAGCAGAAACCAAACCAAGCCCTAGATAAAGAAAATTTGAAAGACTATGAAGATCTATGGAAACCAGGGATGGACTGGCCATAGGGACTACAGGGAGTTTCCCGGTGGGCCGATGGCTCAGTGGGCCGTTTTTTTTAAAACAGAGCCTCTCTCAGACCCCACTGTCTCTCAGTCCCCCCCTCTGTGTCTCAGTCCCCGTGTCTCTCATTCCCATTCTCTTTTAGCCCCCTCCTCTGTCTATCAGCCCCCTGTATCTCTCAGCTCCCCCCCTCTGTCTCTCAGCTCCCCCCCTCTGTCTCTCAGCTCCCCCCCCTCTGTCTCTCAGCTCCCTCTTCTGTCTCATTCACTCCCTGACTCTTAGGCTGCTTTCACACTGGGGCAGGCATTGTCGGTAAAACACTGCTAGTTTTAGCAGCACTTTACTGTCATTTTAGCTGCACAATTCGGCGTCTAGCAGGCGCTTTTAACCCCCACTAGCAGCCGAATTCAAGGTTAAATGCGCCCATGTAGTGCTGCTGCCGAAGTGCTTTGCAGGCGCTTTAGCTGCGGAAGCCATTCATTTCAATGGGCAGGAGCAGTTTGTGCACCGCTCCTCCACCGCCCCAAAGATGCTACTTGGAAGCCTTTTTTTAACGCCCTGGCAGCGACCCAGTGGGCCGGTCTGGATGAAGTCCAGGGCCAAATTTTTGGCCCAGTCCAGCCCTGATGGGTCACACATTGTTTACCTATAAACTTTGACCACCAGGTACTCCAGTCATGGTAACTAACATTTGTATATGCAACAATAATAAAACTATAAAAATAGATTATGCCTCCGGAACACCCCATGCCCTCTGCCCCCCCCCCAACTTTCTTTACCCTTATTTTTTCTTCTCTTCCTTATTTCTTTTATTATCATTTCATAAGGTACCTAACAGCTACAGGTGATATGGAATACATATACTTTATTCAAATGTTTAACACACATAAGAACTCAGACACAAATAGACCAAATTTTCTTTCATTGACTGATCATGATCCTCTAAATATTGATGTAAGCTAATATCGAAATAGTCTGAAAACTCTGTATAATTTTATTAAATAGGGAACTTATCTAACATACATTTTACCATCTGTATGCTATATTAACCACTTCAGCCCCGGACCATTTTGCTGGTCAATGACCGGGCCACTTTTTGCGATTCGGCACGGCATCACTTTAACTGACAATTGCGCGATCGTGCGACGTGGCTCCCAAACAAAATTGGCGTTCTTTTTTTTTCCCACAAATAGAGCTTTATTTTGGTTGTATTTGATCAACTCTGCGGTTTTTATTTTTTGCGCTATAAACAAAAATAGAGTGACTATTTTGAAAAAATATATATTTTTTACTTTTTGCTATAATAAATATCCCACAAAAATATATAAAAAAAAATGTTTTCCTCAGTTTAGGCCGATACATATTCTTCTACATTTTTTATGTAAAAGAAAATCGCAATAATCGCTTGATTGGTTTGCGCAAAAGTTATAGCGTCTACAAAATAGGGGATAGTTTTATGGCATTTTTATTAATATATATATTTTTTTTTACTAGTAATGGCGGCAATCGGCGATTTTTATCGGTACTGCGACCTTATGGCGGACACTTTTGACACATTTTTGGGACCATTGACATTTTTATAGCGATCAGTGCTATAAAAATGCATTGATTACTGTAAAAATGTCACTGGCAGGGAAGGGGTTAACACTAGGAGGCGAGGAAGGGGTTAATTATGTTCCCTAGGTGTGTTCTAACTGAAGGGGGGTGGGACTGACTAGGGGAAATGACAGATGGCTGTTCATACATTGAACAAAAAGAAAAGAAAGGAGGGCGCACCGACCTTGTGCATTACCACTTAAAATTTTAATTAAAAACAGAATAAAACTGGTCCTACTCACAAGGGAATTATAAGTAAGCGCTTTTCAAACAGCTGGATTGGACCTCACGGCACCTGCCAGTAGAACTTCAGACATCTAAACGGCTGACGCGTTTCTGGGGCGTACCCCCTTTTTCAAAGCCTAGATGGTCCGTGATACCTCTCTCCTGCTGCATGTCCTCCTTAATATAGGTATATGTGTATGCATGCACATGTGCAAGGGCGGCCCCCAACGCTAATGGCCACTGATTGGCAGGCCCCACCCCTTTCCTCTGAACCCCACCCATCCAGACTGCCACCCCACAAAGGCGTGCACAAGTGCGGCACAGAGAGGCACATTGTGTCAAGGTGATCCCCGCACCGCTGCAGACCCAAAAGCCTCCCTGCGCCATGTTTGACAACAGGGCTCACCAACACTTTGCCGTTAGACTATACTGCTGTACCCGGTTTGGCGAAACACCAGAGCGCAGGAGGTTTTGTTGTGTTCATACATTGAACAGTCATTTCTCCCCCTGACAGGACCGGGAGCTTTGTGTTTACACACACAGCTCCTGGTTCTCGCTCTGTAATGAGCGATCACGGGTGCCTGGCGGTGATCACGTCTGCCGGGCACGCGTGCGGCACCAGGGGCGTGCGCACGCCCCTAGTGGCTGAGATGCAAGATCACGTAATATTACGTGATTTTGCGCAGCCGAGCCAACCTGCCGCTGTAAAACTGGGGCGGACGGTCGGCAAGCGGTTAATACAATGCTGTAACCTGTTTATTTTACACGTAACTACTAAAATACCTTTGATTGATATATTATACTTGTTATCATATGTTGATCTTTCAATAAAAACCTTTGAACGAGAAAAATAAACATTTGTGCACTATTGCCTAAAAACAGCATCTTACAGTTTTGACAGTAAGCCGGTTGCCATGATTTGTTTTCACCATTAGAGGGCAGTGATGTCATGGATCCAGCTGTAGTACCTGAAATTCCTCTCCTAAGGAGACTTCTTTTGTTCTGTCAAAATAGCCAATTCATCGAGATCTCCAATCATGTCACTTGCGGTTACTGTAAATCTTCAGTAATTGGAGATAAAGCTTCAGTACTTAGAGATTTAGATGGGTTGCTGATTTTACACAACACTGGTGTTCCGTCAGATTAGGCGATCCATCAGAATTGGTAACGGAAGTGACGTTCCGTCGCTGACATTTTGCTACACCCCGCACTCCTCTACAGTAAAGATATACTGAGAAGGGGGCAAGCGGAGCTTGTTACACCCACCGGAGTTTTGCATTTCACAATAAACGGAGCATATGTGGTGATATACAGGATTTGAAAATCCATAGCACTGTTTACATGTTGAATTATAAAATCAGCATTGTTCCGTTACATTAGCAAACATAGATCAGAAGGTTTGACGCTGCTTTTAAAATTCAACACCTAAACAGTCGGTCCGATTTCTAAATCCTGTATGTCACCTTATAAGCTCAGTTTTCTAAAAAAATAACTGAAATGCAAAACTCAGGTGGATGTAACAAGATGTCCGCTTGGCCCATCCTCGGTGTATCTTTACTGTAGAGGAGTGCAAAGTGTAGCAAGATGGCGGCGACGGAACGTCACTTCCGTTATCAATTCTAATGGGTCGCCATATCTGACGGAACACCAGCAAGCGTTTACACTCCAGTACACGATATTATGAGTAGACATTGTTCGTCCGCCTGATACTAACCAACAACATGGCCACCTTAAAGGTGGTGACAACTTTTTCCTCCTTGCCGCTGTTTTGTCAAAACGGCAAACTCTTTGTGTACCGGAATGTACACAATTGCCGGTGTTGTGTCAAAACAACAACTCGTCTAAATCTCCAATTACTGATGGTTTACAGTAACTGGAATTGACTTAATTGGAGATCTCAATGAATTGGCTATTTTGACAGAACACTAGCCTCTCTATAAAGCCCGGCAGGTGGCGGGACTTCGATTCCCTCCCCGGACCTGGTCTCTCACCCAGCGCCTTTGGTGGCCATTTCCCACCACTGTATATGCGGCCAAATCAAGGGCGCACACACGGGAACGTCTTCCGTTATAAACATGCACATGGAGAGGCAAGTGTGAGGCATGTCCATGACCCGACGAGTGTGCATGTCGCACAGGCACAGTAAGGGTCAAAGGCAGCTTAATTTGAGGAAGTGTTCCCGGCAGTGTGGGCTCCTGAAAGTGAGTTGGAAGAGACACGGAGCAGCTTCAGCTGGACACGTGAATCACTGTGGGTGGATGGATCAGGCACTGACAGGTTTGGTACAGCGTGTAACTGTGATAACTGGTTACAGCTTAGCAGAAGCGTTGAGTCCACAGGAGGTATTGGTACCTCAATGTTTTTGCCTCGAACAATGTCCTACCAGAAGAGGAGTGGGTGGGGGCAAAGCAGAAAGGGGCGCAAGTGTGCCGCCGTCAGGATTGGGGGATCCCAGCCATGCTCTGTGTTAAACTCCCCTGAAAGGCCAGAAGCGACTGGCCAATCTGAGCCATTACAATTATTGGGCATAGTAGCTATGTCAAATGCTTCTGCCTCAGCCTACGTCACAAAGGATGTGAAAGGGGAATCGGCGCTCCAAGTAGATCAGTGGAAATAAACCTCTCCTCTAGATTTGAAGCAGCAGGTGCTGGCAATGCATATAGCAATTAGGATGAGAGAAAATTCTGGACAGCCGCACTCCAAAAATTATCCTTTATTCATAAAAATAGGATCAAAAATACATGCCACAGCAGAACAGACAGAAGAGCTGACGGGTTTCACACTATCAAACAGTGCTTAACCATAGCTAACGATCACAAAATCTAGTTTTGTATAAATACTAGTCTGAATTGACCATGTGACCAAATGAGTAGTTGATTGAATCCAATCAACAGATTCTATGGACTCGACTAAAGACATAACTAACATATGTGATTGAATGAGGTGCTCATGAATCTATCTAAGTGAAGGAATAAATATGTGAACATGAACCCAAAAAACAAAGGATGATTTGGCATCAGCTTTAGCTGGCCTAAAGAGTAAAATAGTGGGTATAATTGTGCTGCTGAGCCACCCCTGGGCTCTTTAATAGGTTAAACCTCCAGGCTTCTTTTGCTGCTCTTTTCAATAGGTATCCTCGGTGCATGCAATTAAGAGACAAGCCACATAGTGCTTATACCATTTTAATACCACTTTTTTATTAAAATGAATGGAGATACTGGCAAATTTTGGGTGCTCACAGCGCACCAATCTACGTTGTACAGGCTCTGTATATTCCCGAATGAACCCGTACAGCCATTTGTTTGTCCACAGCTTCTAGTTCCTCGTGAGGCTGCTGCTGCTTACACTGTACACCGCAGAGAATTTGGCATTTGGCCGTAGTGTGTTACAGGCTGCTGTACAGGCTGATGGTGTTTTTTTAATTGGGATGTGTCTCCCTCCCATCAAAGGGATTGCCCTGGGACCCTCTTTTGGAGTTCATTGCTTGCTACAAAACTGAGGCACTTCCTGTATGGGAGGGGTTATATAGAAGGGGACCCCCTGTCTGGTTTTTTTTTGGTCCTTGGTTTATTCATCTACAGGTGGTGCATAACCCAGTATATAGTCCGCTCTATGTCCCGCATAGGCGTGCACACAGGGTATGCCGGTGGTGCTTGGGCACACCCTAATTACCCCATGTGCATTAGCATTATCCATGGGTGGCACCAGGTGGGTGGTTGGGGTGCCAGTGGGCAGTGTAAATGCCCCCATTATATTAAAGGCTAGGTTCAACTGTAGGAACACAACACTTATACTTGAGATGTAACGTAATATGCTCCCAATCAACTGTCTCCCACCATTGGAGCCTCCTTTCTGCGACAGCAGGTGGCATTCATGTGTGTTTGAGCTATAGGCCAGTGATGGTGAACCCGTGGCATGTGTGCCGCTGCGGGCACACCGAGCCCTCTCTGTGGGAGAGCCATTAAATGAGAAAAGCACACAGTGAAAATCTAATCGTCCGCACCGTGAACTACATCTCCCACGGTTCTGTAGGCGAGTGGGCGTGACAAAGAATAAGCGCCCAGGGGGGCTTGCGCATGCTAATCCAATCATAGTAGCTGTGTCATCCACACTGCACCCACCATCAAACAAATCAGCGGTGACGTGCTGAGCGTGACTGGGAGAACACGCAGCTGGGATCAGAGGAGACTTGCGGGCGGGATTGAGCTGCCGGAGAGACTGGAGACAGGTACGATCAATGTGGAGTGGATCCATTATTTCCCGGCATTTAAACATCTCTAAAGTAAGCCTTTCTCTGTTAAAGTTTATTGCTTGTTTAACAGTATGTAACGATCTACAAAAAACTAATACAAACCAACTCACGGCAATGCTGACATTGTGCTCTGTACAGTTTTGCAAAATAAAGGTGTTAATTCGGTGAGTGTAATGGTCAGGTAGGTGAGTGTAATGGTCAGGTAGGTCAGTGCATTCTGAGCACAACACATTCCTGAGCGAATCTGGCAGAATCGTACGTTTTTGGTCCCCTAGGGCTCATTCAGAGGGATGATCAGTCCCATCCTCTGTACAGAGCCACTGGCAGGTTTAATTCTGTGTTGGAACTTTGAAAGAAATAAGTTGGTTTTGCATCGTGGTTTGGGCACTCTGGCTCAAAAAGGTTCGCCATCACTGCAATAGGCTGTGCACACCTATGATGTCCCGTGAAATGGATTTTACAGGTAAGTATGTAGAAAAAAAATAAAAATGTCCCTTCTGTTGGTTGCACTGGATGTGTCTTTTTTTTTTTTCAAGCAGTATTTAACTAAAAAAGAAGAAAAGTGTAAATTGGGCGTTAAATGGTTAACTTCAGACATATGTGTAAAGACATATATATATATATATATATATATATATATATATATATATATATATATATATATATATATATATATATATATATATATATTATAAATTGATTTTATTATAAACTACAACAGGTATACAAAGGAAAGTATATATCATACATATACATAAAAAGGGGAAAGACAAATCCCCAAAAACAAGACAGTGATACACATACAGTATATATTGCATAAGAGAAAATGATGGCTGACATGTTTCCCGGTTGAAATCTATAGCCGCTTCATCAAGGCTTGGTTACTGTATAGCTTAGTCAACATCTAAAACAAGAAATACAAAATGCATACATACATACATTACAATCCATACACACAAAAAAGCAAAAAATAAAGAGGGGGAGGAGAGAAAAGATAAAAAACAAAGCAAAAATATATACCACCTCAACCAATCCACAGGTCAACCTTTTTCTCCAATCAGTTATGAGAGACCTTTAAAATCTCGTAAAAGAAAGGCAGACAGTCTCATTTGATGACTTTCAGAAACAAACATTATCCAACTTTTGAAAACTAATGACATTATTATCAAGCCCTCTGACAGTATGACACAAACCTTGTACATTAAAATATGCAAGGATATTTTATCCAACAAGAACTGGTACAAAAAATCTCACCTTTTAATGATTACCTCCTTTCAAAAGGAATTTCTTAACTCATTAGGTGGAGCTTACGGACAGGGTCTTATCAGTAAGGATTTGTGTATTTGTGAAGTAAATTCCGCTAACATATGTTGATACACAAATCTAAATAGGAGTATACAAATGTACGAGTATGTCCTGGTCCGCACGTGTGATGCCATTTTGGGTGGAAGGTGGAAACATAGCTGGGCATCACTGCAAGAAATTATCTATTAAGGACTATATATTTTTTATTTTTTTCGTATACAATACATTTTTCTTGCTTTCTTGGGGCACATTCAATCTGTGGATTGTAATAGTAGCATATTTGAAATATTTTTGGATTTATTTCACATTTTTTGATGGATTGAGAAATTCATATGTTTTAGTTTGGCACAGGGCACTGTATTGGTATTTATTGCACACTATTTTGTTGATTAATAACAAATAATAAAATAATAATTAATAACCATAGACACGTGTACATACTTTTTGTTTTTTGAGTAACAAGTTAACAGGATCAGTAGTGGTAAAATGTTTATATAAATATAAGTTAGCGCAATTTACTTCACAAATACACAAATCTAAATCCAACCTTTGAGGTTGCACTTTTATTGCAGCAAGACTTAAATATCTTCGCGATGGTAACACAAAACTTTTTCTAAATCCCCTTATCAGTAAGGACACCAGGAATTTTTTGATTATCAGTCACCCTGTGACACCAACTTTCTATGCACTTTCTATGCACTGTACAAAATCCTCCAGGTCGTCTTATACATTTTTGGTTCGGAAGTATCACTTCACAAGCCAGTGTTTTGGCGGAAGAATACTTAAACCCCCCATGTAGAAAGCTTGACCACCTATATTAAGGATACAATATACTTTTTGATGATACTCGATGGCCTCAATATTGGAACTGGGACCCTACTAGTGTCAGTTGATGTGGAAGCATTTTATTCCAGTATACCTCAGTTCTTGAGTGAGAGAAGTACAGATGACTATGAATACAATGCATTTGTATTAGACCATCTTCTTTTGATTCTGACCAACAATGTTTTTATATTCAACAGCTCCCACTACCTCCAGGTGCAGGGGGTGGCTATGGGGACCACATTTGCCCCCTCTTATGCCAACCTTTACCTGGGGGGTTGGGAGCAGTCGATTTTTGGATCTGAGGACTTATCTATGTACTTCCACCACGTGTCCTTGTGGCGGAGGTACATCGATAATATCACCAATATTTAGGACAGGGCCCATGGATCTACTTGCTAGCTTTATTCAAGAACTAAATGACAATTAATTTAATCAAGTCGGCTGATGGTCCATTAGCATAAGCCTCTTTAGAAAGCCCACGGCTGGGAATTCTCTACTTCATGCTACAAGTGCCTATCCCAGACACTTAATTAGGGCCATACCCGTCAGACAGTATGTGAGAGTCCAATGTAATTGTTTCAATGATAAGGACTTTAAAATACAGGTGGATGCCTTGAGGAATAGGTTTCTACTGAGGGGCTATAGCTATAAGGCTCTTAAACGGGCATATAAGAAGGCTCTTGAAAGCCCATGGGATTTATTATTATTTCAGGATGAGAAGGGATCGGATTGTGTTAATACCAGACCCATTTTTAAATATACCAAGCAAAGTAACAATATAATGGGGATTCTGTCAAACATTGGTATTTACCAACCGAGGACCCTGTGGTGAGACACTTTGTAGACTCATATTCCTATACTGCATAAAAAATAAATCGGTCGCTCAGAGATACTCTTACAGCTAGCCACTTTGACAGACAGGTGGGCCCGGACTCATGTGGCATTCATGCAAAGGGCACATATAAATGTGGGCACTGTGACTATTGCCGTTATATTCAGCCGGGCAATGAGAGCTTTAATATAGGATCCACCTCATTTGAACCTAGGCACTTTGTTAACTGTGAGACTAGGGGGTTGATCTATCTACTCACGAGTGGATGCAATGCCTTTTATGTTGGGAAGACCAGACGTATGCTCTGGCAAAGAGTAGAGGCACATGGAGCGGGCATTAATGACAAAATCCCTATTAGTCCTGTTGCCAAACATTTTGCTGACTGTCCGTCCTGCAACATAGATACATTAAGATTCTGAGTTCTGGATAGAATACACCAGGGTCCCTGAGGTGGTGACTTTGACAATCTTGTTGTTCGCTCTGAATCTCAATAGATTTTTACACTGAGGGCTAGCGATGCCCCAGGCCTTAATGGGTTTATTAGTTATGCTCCTTTTCTTGCCAATTGAGTTTATATAGACACTATTCCAACTTTCTTGGGGCCATATTCACGTAGAATCGCCCTACGCTGCGGCGGCGTAACGTATTACATTTACGTTACACCGCCGCAAGGTTTCAGCGTAAGTGCTTGATTCACAAAGCACTTGCCTGTAAATTTTCGGCGGCGTAGCGTAAATCCGCCCGGCGCAAGCCTGCCTAATTCAAATGGGGTGGGGACCATTTAAATTAGGCGCATTCCCGCGCTGAACGTACTGCGCATGCTCCGTCCCTAAAATGTCCCGACGTGCATTGCGCTAAATGACGTTGCAAGGACGTCATTGGTTTCGACGTTAACGTAAATGGCGTCCAGCGCCATTCACGGACGACTTACGCAAACGACGTGAAATTTTAATTTTCGACGTGGGAAGGACGGCCATACTTAACATTGGCTAGACCATCTAGAGGGCAGGTTTAGTTTTACGCCGCGTATCTCTACGGAAACAACGTAAATTTACAGCGACGGGCAAAGCGTACGTTCGTGAATCGGCGTAACTAGTCATTTGCATATTCTACACCAACCGCAATGGAATCGCCACCTAGTGGCCGGCCTAGAATTGCAGCCTAAGATCCGACGGTGTAAGTCACTTACACCTGCCGGATCTTAGGGCTATCTATGCGTAACCTGATTCTATGAATCGGGCGCATAGATACGACAATCGGATCTCAGAGATACGACGGCGTATCAGGAGATACGCCGTAGTATCTCTTTTGTGAATCTGGCCCTTGGTCTTTTTTTCTCTTTCTGTGCATGTCCCTTTGTCTCTGAGTGGTCGGTAGCCAGCGCTGGAACGCAATATTAGACTCTAGACCCACGTGCAGTGGCACCATGTCACTGCCAGTTTAACGTCACTTCCGGTTTGCGGTATGGCGTCGGCACGCACATGGACAGACCCACTATGCACAAACAGTGGAGCTCTGGGCTGTTCTGTTTGTACTAGGCCCGCCTTACTTCATTTTGGTTATTCTGTGATACTATTGTTCCAATGGAGAGAGGACCTGCCCATCATCCTGTGGATCCTCCCCTCTGTGTATAACATGCCTGACTGAGTCTTTGCTGGAGGGAACAGCTCCTACGTGGTTGGCATGTTACTCAAGTGATAGCCTATAGACCACCTGTTTTTGCAGTTATCAGCAGGTAAGCCTGACTTTTTGTTATTCAGGATTAGAATTTGCTTTTGAACCTTAACTGCATTTTTTAAATACCCTTTGGAAAAAACAAAAATGCAGCGCTTAAAAATGTGAGTAAATAATAATGTCTATATGGAACACATATATGTGTAAACGTATAAGTCCATAAATGAGTGGAAGGAATCTTGGCTTGAAGAATGTCAATCAGTGTATGGAAAACACTGTAGACATGTATTCCAATTATATTAAATAAAAATAGAATAATCAAGGTCCACCAAAATAAACGTGAAAATGGAGGTGAGATGATCAATCAATAACAGTGACACGGCACCCACGGTGATCCAGAGTAAACTGAAATATAAGTGATAACGCCCGCCACCATTGGAGGCTTACCGGATGCGATGGACCCAAATGAGCTTATGCCCAAAGGATCAATAGAGCTTGGAATCAGTTGAACATGGAGATAAACCGAACCACACCAGAACGTTCAACCAGCAAACAACGATGAAGTTTTTCACTTAATAACAGGTGGACAGGGTAACTCTAGTTGGAGGATGGTTCATGGAAGTGGAAGAGCTAGATGATTGTCTTTAGCCAAGACTGAGAATTGGGATTCGTGGAGAACCCAATAACATAGTTTTTCACACTCATCTGTTCAATGCTCCAGTACCAAGATTTCTCCACTTTAAATACCCTTTGGCCTTTTTTTGTCTTTGTTTTTTTTTTTTATTCAAATATGAATTTTATTATACACCAACAAAGGGCGGGGCCCCCACAGTACAAAAAAAAAGAGCGTGAATATTGTCAAAGGTATACAGCCAATGTACAGTGCTTAAAGGGTCACTAAAGGAATTTTTTTTTTAGCTAAATAGCTTCCTTTACCTTACTGCAGTGCTGGTTTCATGTCCTCATTGTTCGTTTTTGCTCTAATCCTTCTCTGTTCTGAACACTTCCTGGTTGTCTGTTTCCTGATGAAAAAAGTCACGGGAGCTTTCTCTCTGTGGTCACTATCAAGGAGGTGTGATTACTGTGTGTCTAAAACCCCTCAACACCAATCAGTTTAGTTTTCCAAACCATCACTGCCCTGTATTGGCTCTGTGCAGCAGAGAAGCAGGAAACATGCAAAAACAAAACTGAAACTACAGGTACATTATATGATTGATTTTTTATCTATTTTTAATCATTTTTAAAAGGAATCAGTTAACTATTATGTCTCTATACCCTGTAAACAGTCATTTCAGCAAAAAAAAAATGTTTTCCTTTACAACTCCTTTAAGATAGCAACCAATAACATATAGTTCAGTTCACATGGTAGTTCAGCACGATACATCGAGCATTCGCCTCCTAAGAGGTTTGGGTCAACAAACATCAACTTAGATGGAAATGTCAGGAGGTAGAGGGCACCCTCCCTTTGCTTTTTCACCTTTTCTTAAAAATAAAAATAAAGTTACAATTGGGGAACAGAAATAGAGGGGAGGGACATCACAGAAAGGGGGGAGGGGGGAGAGACAGAAAAAAAGAAAGAAAGGGAAAGACATGGCGGAAGTTGAAGGGAGTGATCACAAATCGAGCACGGGTATGACCTATGGCCCCAAAAGGCGTTGTCCTTCGCTAGAGAAGATAAAGATATTCCATTTCATCCAGGTCTTCGTGTAAGTTTCCCGTCTGTGCTGCGCAATGAGGATTAGGTCCTCCATTCTCCTCACCTCCTCCACCTTACGCAGCCAATGTGCAATGGTCAGGGGGCACTGTTGCTTCCAAAAAAGGGGTATGCATGCTTTTGCGGCATTAAGTAAGTGTCTTATTAGGGATTTTTTGTATGCTTTGGTAGAGAGTGGTGCAAGAGGAAGAATGCAGCATCGTCTGGGATAATATACTCTGTGAACTCCTGTTTGATGCGGCGGACCTCCCCCAGAAAGGCCGCAATCTGGAGCAAGACCAGAAAGTATGTAGTAGCGACCCCTCCTCCTCCCCGCAGCGCCAGCAGCGGTCCGAGGCTTTTTTGTCTTTGTTTATGTGCGCCCCATTCATGTTATAGGAGTCACCTCTGTAGGTTGTTAGATCCTCGTAAATACTGTGTGGCATTATATTTCATAATTTCTGGCAACGTAGTTTCTAACTACTACTTGTCTGTCAAGGTTGGCATATTTTACTATTACTGGATACCTGCAATCTATACATAATGTATGTATTAGCATTGTCATTATCTTATGGCTTTCTAGATTTATCCTTTCAGGGTTGACCCCAATAGCCTTACTACTTGGAGGTATGGTCCACGAAGTGAGGCCTCTGAGCATGGCATGTAATGTGCGTTTTTGTCTCCCCCTAGTTCGGATGCCTCAAATGGCCACTAGGTAGATATTTTTGCTTTTTTGCTTTGTTTTTTATCTTCTCCCCCCCCCCTTTTTGTGTATGGATTGTACTGTATATATGTATGCACTTTATATTTATTGTTTTAGATGTTGACTAAACTATACAGTAACCAAGCCTTGATGAAGAGGCTATAGATTACAACCGTGAAACATGTCGGCCATCATTTTCTCTTATGCAATATATACTGTATGTGTATCACTGTCTTGTATTTTGGGGGATTCGTTTTTCCCCTTTTCATGTATGATCTATACTTTCCTTTGTATACCTGTTGTGGTTTATAATAAAATCTCAATTTTTTTTATATATCTGTGTCTTTACACATATGTCTGGAGTTGGCCGTTTAACGTCCACTTTACACTTTTCTTCTTTTTTACTACATAATTAGGGTTGGCACTCCAGGACAAATCTTTTGATCTGATATGGGTGGGGCTTGACTACATGTTTCTGACCCCAAACTACCTCACTACATAATTATGTAGGAGGATTTGTTTAATCTCAGTGGATCATCTGAGGCTGTTCACTTCATTGGGTTTACTTCACTGGGTATATAATATACTTACCTGACTCCTGTATCGATCCAGTGCTGTGCCTGACTGCAGTAGTTCCCACCTCTCTCTCACAAGCAGGAGTCGGAAACCATTGGCTCCTGCTGCTGTCATTCAAATTCAGTGAGCAGATAGCATTGGCGGGCCTAAGTCGCGCTATGTGTGTCAATAGACACAAACAGCCCTGCTCAGGAACAAGCCCGCTGGTGTGCCACCCTAGGAATCTGCTTCCTACAGTGGCATACCGAGAAGAGGTGGAGTGGATAGTGCCCGCGTGGGATGCCAGAAGAACATTGGGGCCACTTGCAATTTCGTTATACAGAGCAGGTAGGTATATTTAAAAAAATATTTAATATTTAAAGAAAAACATCAAAGCTTTACAACCGCTTTAAACTCAAGAAAACAGACACAGATGTTAATTTTTACACAGCAAATTTATTAAAGTTCATTTTTTATTTAGAGGTCTCCTAAGCAGTATATCAAAACCTTCACGAAGAAAGGAGTAAGGACCTTTTCCATCTCTTAATGTAAGTGATAACTGCCATTATAGTTTGGCTTGAAAGTACTTCAGTGGAGTGTTACTGTTTCTACAATCATAGTAATACACATTGAAAAGATGGAGTTTTTTTTTTTTTTTACAATTCAAACATTGGCATTTGATTTCTATTTATTTGACAGTAATTCCAGCAAAAAGAAAAGGCAAGGCCTTCACTTATCTTACCAATCAAGTTTTTACCTCTCCCTTTCTAACTTGCACAGGTAATCTGAAGAACTGACCCTAACAGTATGCCATGGATCACAGCCACACTTTTCTGTACTCCCACTTTCTCAAACATCCCCACTTAGCCCACCAACCGTTTCCATCCTGGGGAGAAGGTCCCACTAAAGTCAATGGGGATCGAATGTGCAGGCACAGCCAGCACAAATAAATGTTACCGCAGGATGTAAACAGTGCAGCTGGCTATAAGATACTGGTGTGTATACTTTTGAATTGGGGTGGGCAGAATAGATAAGTGCACTTTGTAAAAAAGTGTGCTTACCTTTGCAAGCTAAACTCCAGGCAAACAGCTACACGCATATAAAATACACCTGCCAAAGAATTTATCTTTCTGTCCATCCAGTCCTGATATTTACCCAGCTGCTATATAGCACAGCCCTATTGAGCAGGGCGGAAGACCTGTTTTTTTTCTCTTTGCTGTATTTAAGCTGAACTCCAGGAATTCAACCACTGTAAAATGTGCTGCCATGCTGTGAGTTAGTGGAACTAAACCCATTGATTTAGCTGTTTCCCAAAACAGTTACTTTCAAGGCATGGCGTGAATGAAAATGGTCACAACTGCTTACACTTTTAACCAAACAGTCAAGCCATCAAATGGCTGATATGACTGATCACAGACTGCACCACAGCAGATCAAACAGAAGCTAAGATGGTAGCTTCCTTGGCTGTAAAGGAGAGGAGGGTTTAGTTTCACTTTAAGTCCAACGAGGTGCATGCCACCTGGTGGACTTATCTCTTTAATTTACAGCTGAAACTTTTATTGGGCGCTCCTGGAGCACAGCTATCGCTACACTCCCAGAGCTCTGACAGGAGTGACACCGCTCTCTCATACAGTAACTGCTGTGCACACCCGTACACTTTACTGTTCATTCATAGAAGTCTTTGAGCTAGATTCACGTAGCTCTTACGTCGGCGTATCTATAGATACGCCGCGTAAGTAGAAAGATGCGCCGTCGTATCTATGCGTGCCATTCTGGTAGCTAGATACGCCTGAATTCTAGCTTCCTCTGACCGACATAAGTGTTAGTACGCTGTTGTATTTAGGGTGCATATTTACGCTGGCCGCTAGGGGGCGCTTCCATAGATTTACGCGTAAATTATGTTAATGACTTAGATACGCCGATTCACGAACATACTTGCGCCCGCTACGCCGTTTACGTAAGGCTTACGTCCGGCGTAACGTTACCCCTGCTATATGAGGCGCAGCCAATGTTAAAGTATGGACGTCGGAACAGCCGTCGAATTTTACGTTGTTTACGTAAGTGGTACGTGAATGGGGATGTGCATAGGTTACGTTCACGTCAAAAGCATTGAGCCGACGTATCTTAGGGAGTATATGCGACGTGACTCTGAGCATGTGCGCGCATGCGCGGATCGTTGTTGAAAAAATTTACATGGGGTCACGGCTACTTTGAATTAGGCGGGCTTACGCCTGCCTATTTACCCTACGCCGGCGCAACCTACGGCGCCAGATCTTTGTGAATAATGGTCTGAGCGCCCTATTTTATGTCGGCGTAGCGCATATGAGATGCGCTACGCCGGCCAAACTATACGCTGAGCTACGTGAATCTAGCTCTTTGTATTTTGTAAGAGAGTTGACATAATACAAAGTGCTCTGTGATTGGGTAGGAGAATGAGAGGGGCAACTGCAGTAGCTGGGATCGGAGCACCAGAAGTATAGAATTAGCTGTGCTGAAGGCGCTCAGTAAAAATAAAAATTGTAAATTAAGGCGATAAGTCCACAAGGTGGCATGCACCTTGCTGGACTTAACCCCCCTAGTAATCTAGAATACTCTACAAAGTGTCTGAATTCCTGCAGTTCAGCTTTAAGTAACACATCTAGGTCTTGTCTCTATACCAGTATGTGACAGTCCATTAGCACATAAGCACTGCAACACAGCTGATAGGCTTTTCGTACTGCTTTGAATAAAAAAAAAAAAAAAATACAAGATGCATAGTCAGTTAAAGATCTACAGTATATTGATGTGTCTTTTATATCTGTCTAGAGTTAGCTTTAAAGTGGAGTTCCACCCATTTTTTTATGTTTGTCTGTGCTGCATGCTCTAATCTCATAGTGTTCAGAATGGACAATTTTTATTTAATTTGTTGCTTGTAAATACCTTTATTTTGTAGTCCTTCATTACTTCCTCCTCCTTATTTGCCTAGGCTATTTGCAAGGGTTTCTGGGATAGGCATCATGTTTCCCAGTAGTCCTTGCAAACCTGACTGAAACCTATTACATTGCTTGTGCACTGAGCATGTGCGAGATATGCAAAGCTGAAATCCAGGAAGTCATACAGTCTGGCTTCATGATGCCCACACTTAAGATGGCCACAGTCTATTTCTAGATTATAAACTATCTAAATGCTGTAACAACCTAACAAAACGGACCTTAGTTTACAGACTAACTTTACTAGAATACATTAAGCTTGTGTATTACAGGGGTATTTATATTTAAAAAGTGAAATTGTGGGTGGAACTCCCCTTTAAGTAGTCAGATAATCCAAATCATATGCTGCCATCCCTTCTCATATGTATTGGTGACTCAAGCTATGAGGTCCCAGCTCTACCTATGTGTTACAGGGCTATCCTTATTCCCGGCATATTCTTCTACTACGTCACATTGCACAGAATGTAACCTCAGACATGAGCTTTTCCACAAGGGCCCAAAGCCAAGACAGGTGGAAGCCTACAGTGGACTTCTCCCATTTCTGAGCTATTGTATCAATGTTATGCCATTTATGGGTTCTGTACATTTACAGTAAAATCTGCATTGAGCATTTCATATTTTGACCATATTCTGTACAACATACAAAAATAGGACTTTGTGCTGCAGAGTAAATTGTATTCATTCTAATAATATATCATTCTATGCTGTATAAATATATCTGTCTTAGAATACATTTATATATTCTACAAATAAAACAATATCTAGATTGGAACTATTTTGTCTCCATTGTATTTCTGAACAATGATAGAGTCTTTCTCTGACATTAAAGTAGAGCTCTAGCCAAAACATTAGCTTTAGAATAGTGTAGGGAAGAGTTTAAACCTCTGTTGGGTTTTTATTGCAATCCATATTCCTGCCGTGGAGATGTAGCTTTGTCACTGGAAGAAAAATGGTGGCCATACACACACCAGCCTGAAGAAACGATTCTTTGCAGAACCAGATAGTATGTTCAGGTCTATAATATATTGAGAAGATACATACGGTGTCATTGATTGATTCTGAGCAAAACCAATCAATATCATCAAAATTACTCCGATCAGTCTGGATAGGGAAGTAGATATTTCAAACGGATCCTTAAAGTAAAACTGTAGGCAACATTTTGGAAAGAGCAGTTTTTTTTTTTGCTATCTGTGTCCCATTGGGGAGATTTGCCTTCAGTTTCCTGTCTCATAACCAAACAGGAAGTGAGAGGAAATCCCTGCCAATACCTTAGAGGCCCCCAGGTCACCAGAGCTAGTGTGCCCATTGGAAGATTTACCCTTTTATAATTTTCAGGGAACAACCCAAAATGTGGGATTTTCTTTTACTTTCAATGATAACGGTAAATAGGACAAATAAAGAGGGTGAATCTCCTTAATGGGGGCACAGACGGCAATAAAACCTGACAGGGGGTCTAATCCCTCTCTATTCTATTCAAAAAAAGAAAGAAAAAGTTTTGCCTTTAGTTATACTTTAAGTGTATGGCACATTGATCAATGCTTTTGATTTTCTCAGGCCGCGTACACACGGTCGGTCCAAACCGATGAAAATGGACTGAAGGACCTTTTCATCGGTCCAAACCGATCGTGTGTGGGCCCCATCGGTCAGTTATCCTTCGGTTAAAAATGTTAGAACTTGCTTTAAAATTGAACCGATGGACGCCTAACCGATAGGTCAAAACCGATGGTTAGTATGCAAAAGCATCGATTAAAAACCCGCGCATGATCAGAATCAAGTCGACGCATGCTTGGAAGCATTAAACTTCATTTTTCTCTGCACGTCGTTGTGTTTTGCATCACCGCGTTGGACTCGATCGTTTTTTTAACTGATGGTGTGCAGGCACATCAGACCATCAGTCAGCTTCATCAGTTAACCGATGAGAACGGTCCTTCGGACTGTTCTCATCGGATGGACTGACCGTGTGTACGTGGCCTTAATGTTGTTCCAATCGGATAGTAAATATATTGACAATACAGTGATCTATAGGGGCTTGTTTACACTAGCCGTTGGGGAGCGAGGGAATAAAACTGCCCCTCAATCACCCCCCCTTTAGCTGGAAAGGCAGGAGACAGTGGTGTACACATGCCGGGATCATGATGCTTTCTGTTGGCAGGAATTACACCCCCTGTTGCGTTCGACAGGCACTACCACCCACTGAACGCAAACTATTCAAGAGAATAGGTTACGCTGCAACCACTAGTCTGCCATTTGTGGACTTAAAACAGGCAGTGAGGGGACAATACAACGTCCCCCCTCACTGCCTAGAAAATGCTCTCTGAAGAGCGATTCGAATGCAGAAAGCCGCAAGTGTAAATGATGCCTTTAATCATTCTGTTTATGGCCACCAAAAAAGAGGGCAAATGTAAAAAATAAAATTTGGCACTGGATTAGGAAGTGGAAGATATCTTTCAATGGGGACACCTGTTTGGTAATAACTGTCAAAGATGGGATTTTCACTGTTATTTGAGTAGACTTCCCTTTTGTGTCCCTGGGCACAGCAAGTCCAGGGAAATCGCCATGATGGGGCTGCAGCAATAAGAACCCAACATAGTTCTGTCCTAAGGCTCGATTCACACTTATGCATGTTGCTTTTTAATGTTTTTGCAGTGCTTTTTGTGGTGCTTGCTGCGTTTTTTGACGTGCGTTTTTACCACGATTTTACCGCGTTTTGCGTTTTTTTTTATTTACATCAATTTAAATTTTTTTACATTTCCTTTAACAACCAGCTATAAAAAGGTAAAAAATGGATGCGGGTCCATTGAATTCTATTACATGCAAAACGCTGCTTTTTGTGGGAAAAAAAGTCCCCGACCCTTTTCAAAAATGCAGAGGCACAAAAAAGCATTGATGTGAACATGTTTCATAGGAACCCATGTTAAAAAATGTCCCTGCTTTTCTGCAAAATGCAAAATGCAAAATGCACCAAAAAACGCATTAGTGTGAATCCAGCCTAAGGCTGGATTCACACTTATGCATTTTTAGTGCTTTTTGCATTTTGCACTACAGTCCATTTAACATGGTTTCCTATGGAACACGTTTTGTAGTGCAAATCTGCAAAATGCAAAAAATGCATAGATGTGAATCCAGCCTTACTCTTTCCAAATCTAAAATATAAATTGGCTACACTTTACGTTTTCTCAATGTCATTCCTTTACAAGTACCAGTCAACCACGAGGGTCCGTTCACATTTCCACGGGCGGAATCGCCGCGATTCTGCCTGCGATTCGAAATAGCAGCAAATCGTGAGACGCCTGTGCGTTCCCTATCACTTTCAATAGCACCCCAAGCGCGGCTCGATGTTGCCACGATTCTTCGGGTGACAAACGCGGTAAAATCATGCAAACAGAATCGCGTGACGCCTGTTGCCCAAAAGAAGTACAAGAGCTCCTTTTGGGCGGCAGGCATCCCGTGATCTTACCACGATTGTCGCCCGATACGCCAAGATGTGAACGGAGCCTGAATGTGCAAAGAATGTTAAGGCTTCATGAACCCCTCAATCAGCATATACCTCTTCTGTATAAAGTGACCCATGGTTATGTTATACTAACTAAAGTGTACGGGTGCAGCTTTAATTGGCCTAAACTCTGTCCCCAACCCCAGGGTGCTGGATGCAAATTGCAATCTTTTTTTGCAAAAGTATGCAGAGACATGTATACATAAACGTTGCTCAGTCCAGGTGTGTATGGACAATCTCAGTCAATGTTGGTTGAAGTTAACCAGAATAAATATAAATGAACAAGTTTGAAGTTCCCTTCCCTTGAACTAACACTACTGTTTTTCTCTGGATAAGGCCGGGTTCACACCTATGCAGGTTGCAGTTTGCATATCTCAGGTGCATTTTGCATTTTTCAATACACATTTTTGATCCATTGAAGTCTATGGAACCAAAAAACAGAAAGAAGTACCTGGCCCTTTGGATAAAATGCACAGATGTGAAGGTGGACCCATAAGAAACCATGTTAACTGGACTGTAGTGTGTTTCTGCAAAACTGAAAACGCACTAAAAAAATGCATACCGTGTTTCCCCGAAAATAAGCCCGGGTCTTATATTAATTTTGGCAACAAAAGACACAGTAGGGCCTATTTTCGGGGTAGGTCTTACCTTGTAATGTTCTGTCTTCTCTCCCCCTCTCCCTCCCTGCCTGTCAGGAATCCCCAGTGTGAACTGAGTTAAAATGCTTGTAAAATCCTATAATCCACTCTATTACAGTATTATATCATGTACAATGTGTGTGTTTCTGTAATATAATTGTGCCAAATACTTTCTTTATAGCGCCGCTCTACACTTCTGTGACCCGCTGGAGCTCTCTTCCCCGCATTTATATTACAGAAACACACACATTGTACATTATATAATTCTGTAATAGAGTGGATTATAGGATTTTAAAAGCATTTTAAACTAGGTCTTATTTTTGGGGTAGGGCTTATATTGCAATCCTCCTGGAAAATAAAGCTAGATCTTATTTTCGGGGTAGGTCTTTTTTTCGGGGAAACAGAGTAGGTGTGAACCAGGCCTAAGCTAGTACTGGAGGCTTATTTTGCACAGCTCCCCTGTCCTGCTCCATAGACTGATCGTTCACATAAACTGATCGTTCATGTTTAGGACCCAGCCAGAAGTTACCTTCTACTGTCTGGGATAGGTAAATGGAGGCAGGGAAGTGACTACATATTCATAAATTCAAAAGATTTTTCAACACGTGTCCTGGGCATGCTGGCTGTCTACTGATACCCTAAGTACTTGAAATTCCTAAAGTGAAATTGCAGAGTATTTTCAGTGAGTGAGCATTTCGATTTATACCTGTAAGCTTGGCCTAAAGCCGGGTTCACACTGTCGCCGCATGCGGCGCTCAGCAGGGGTCCAGTGCGTGCTGATTCACCGGTTCAGGTCCCATTTCATCGAACCTGAAACGCACCAAAAAAGGCGCGCGTTTTTACAGGACACCGCACCGGACCCGCTGCAGACATATGTAAACCGGCTCCATAGAGAGCCAGTCACATTCTACTGCTATGCGAATTGAATGCGGAGAAACCCACATTCAATTTGCATAGGTGTGATAGTTGATTACATTTTCACGTTTGCAGTGTCGGATTTGCATTGTTGTATTTTTATATACACAGTCGTGGATTATCCCTGCAGTTAGCCTCCTTGCTGAAAGACTGACACACCTACTACACAGCGCAACTGACATACACAGAGAGGAACTGCACAGCAGACTCTGTGCAGCACTACGAAGTAGGAAGAAGAGCCTGCATACATAATGAGACAACATGACTACACCATGCACTGAAACAAAAAATTTAAAGTGGAAGTACACTGCATCTGTGCACCACGAAAATGCTATTTGATTTATTTTTAACCGCTTCCATACCGGGCCTTTTCTGTAACTGACAGGTCCTCTTTATGGAGAGATGTGGGGTCTATAGGATCCCACATCTCTCCTCCAGGATGAAAAGACCAAGATCCCCCCCCCCCCCCCAAAAAAAAAAGAAAGATCTCTTTCTTTCCGGCCTAGTCCTCTGCTTTGTGTACTTCCGCTGGCTGGACGTGGCGTCATAACGTCACACCCAGGCCTCTGAAGGTCATTGAGATGACTGGGGACCATCTGGTCACCAGAAAAGATCAACATCCGGCGGTGGCGGATTCCTTCTCCAGCTCGCGGAACGTACGGGCAAGCCAGGAGAAGCACCATTCAGATATCCCCACTCAAAATCAAAGACGTCATATGACGTCCTTGGGCTGGAAGTGGGTAAAATTCAAAGCAAACTCACCTATCCATCCATCCATGTCTCCATGATTTATTTTGTTGAAAAATCACTTGGAAAAACACCCCCTAGCATCTCTGGCAGTGGCCATCCTGAGTAAGGGCAGATGATTCATGTAGAATTTACTTCTGGAGTCCATCTGCCCTTAGCTCAGGCATGCAAGCACGAGAGGGCGTGCTTAGCTCCCCTCCTGAAGACTCTTGGGATGTATGACAACAATTACAATAAAGTAACTGAATAAATGTAAAAAAAATTAAAGTATAAAACAAGTCAAATTTAATATATTTTCCTATCTATTTACTAATGCTAGCAGCATGAGGATTAAAAAAAGTCCATGTTTATAAAGAGAGTGAAGTTCCACTTTAAAACATAACAGGCACAGATGAGATTAGATTCAGTTATAGGCAGAACAGCTGAACATACATAGCTGAAATCCATGTATGTGAACTGCTTTTGTAATTCTGCTCAGTCAGTCCTGTATTGGACACGCCTCTTCCATATTGCATGAAAACAGGAAGTTCCCTTTATTTGACCATTCCACTTTACAGCTTCCTGGGCTCTGTGCTTGCTTATTGGCTGATTCATTGTCCAATGAGAAGGCCTGAGAGGTAATGGTGACCTTGGAAGCTGCAAGCGTGAACCAGAAAAAAGCAGTGTCACCTGCCTGACAATACGGTGTGCAGAAGTGGGAATCACAAGACTGGCTGAAAAGAATTAAAAATCCTTTCCAAAGTATAAATAGGTTTAAATAAATTATACAAAATAAAATCTTAAAAGAGGTGTATGGGTTTTATTTGTTGTTTGTTTTTATTATACTTACCTGGGAGGGTGTAGCATTGGTCCGATGCTAAATCTGTGACCTGCTGGCTCTAAGACTGAGAACTGAACGATCAAACACTGCCGATTGCTCGGTTCTCACAGCTCCCTAAACAGAGAGATGGTTGCCGTCAGTCACCGGATCTCTGCTCTGCTCCTCCTCGCTCACTGGAGCGCTGGGCTGTGGAGGGGGTGGGAGCGTCCGGCTCAGACTCTCAGGCCCCGTACACACGGCCGAGGAACTCGACGTGCCAAACACATCGAGTTCCTCAGCCAGTTCAGCCCTGAAGCCGCCGAGGAGCTCGGCGGGCCGAGAGCTCCCATAGAACAACGAGGAAATAGAGAACATGTTCTCTATTTCCTCGTCGAGCTCCTCGTCGGCTTCCTCGGCGAAATTGTACACACGGCCGGGTTTCTCGGCAGAATTCAGCCAGAAACTCGGTCGGAAGCTGAATTCTGCCGAGGAAACTGGTCGTGTGTACGGGGCCTCAGTGGTTTGCTGAGATGCTAAGCCGAGTGTCAGTCCAGGCAACAGGGGTAGATCCCAACTTCATTGTCGCGGTCTTGCCTGAGCCTGGACTGGCTCTGTGACATCAGCCAACAGCGGGCCTCAGCCCGCTGTCTGCTGAAATTGGTTCACAGGAGTGAAGAATGAACTGCACACCTGTGATCCACAGAAGTACAGCCAAACAAGCTTTGGCTGAACTTCTCCTTTAAGGCCTAATTTACATTTGCGGTCTGGTTGGCGTTAAAAATAAGCAGTTAAGCTGCGGTTATACTATCCCCCAATCGCCCTCCTTTAAGTTGCAAATTCAGGAGAATTCGGCCACGCCACAACTATGTGCAATGCAACTGTGTGGTGGTGCAGGCTTTTTAGGGTCAAAATTTCCTCCCAGTCACCTGTTAACTGCCTTCTGAAAAGCAATCCACCCCAAATTACTTATCAAACTGCCCGTTTTAACCCTGAAAAGTCCATATCACAACCACCTGCATTACATGTGATTGTTGCATGCCCCCATTCACTTAAATGAGTCGCATTTGGCAGCTGTATTTCCCACCTAATGCAACGGGGGTGTCATTTGTTGTGGCCACAAAGCTCAAATGGCTATTTTTTTTTTACCATTCCCCAACCATAACTTTAAATGAGGTCTTAAAGTGTTACTAAACCCACAACAGTAAAATGTGTCTGTATATGCAGCATAGCATGCTTGTTATACTCACTGTGGAACCTAAGGGGTTAATCCTCTACATTGTGTAAAAAAAGCTGTTTTATCCTATATGCACAGATTCTCCCCTCCTGCACTGTCTATCTAGGGAAGCCAGCCTGCACATGCTCAGTTGTGTCTTTTATGCTGGAGAGAATATTTACTTGTTCTCAGAGCTAGCCAGGTCACATGATATTGACATCACACATGTGGGTGTGTATACAGGCTACAGTGGAAATATCCTCCTTCCTGAACTCAGCAATGGAGAAACTGTGCAGTTCATCACTGACAGTGATATACGGATTAGCCAAAAAGGTATATAGCGGCAATATTTTAATGTAAAAAACAGATTTATAACCTGGGGGAGTGGGGGGGGGGGGGGTCACAAATGAACTATTTTCATATTACTGGGTTTAGTAACACTTTAAAGTTAAAAACGCCTGCCTCCTACACCACGACTTCCATTTCTGGAATCAAAGACCACATACAGTATAAGTTCCAGTGTCTTCACTCACTGAGAATAGGTTCAGTCTCACTGCCCAGCCCCTGGCGTGTGACCTACGAGTCCAATTGGCTACTTGAGTCAAAAACGTTTGTGTAAATTTGGCTTTTGTATTTCCTAAGTGAATAGGTATGGACTGTGTTGGCATTTTTACATTAGAGTGAAAAATCTAAAGCAAGGGCAACCAATCAGCTTTCATTTTTGTTTTATAACTGATGTAACTTTTGTAAAGTAAGGCCTGATTGGTTGCTATACTTTCCTATTAAATAAGGCTGCAGTTCTCCTATGTATTTGCCTCATAAATGTCTAATATTAATAAGCTCGATTTTTTTTATTTATTTTTACAGTTTGAGATAAGGTTGTATTATATGTGGAAATAAACTGGAATAGCCCTTGTAACACTGAAAGCGGATTGAGTATCTTTCAAACATATAGAAAAATATTGTCCTAAATGAGGCATACAGTATACGTTTCATATGCTGTATCTACAGTAACAGCAGCATTTCAGCCCCTGCAAGATTACTTCTATGATATCGCTATCAGGGATGACATATCACAGGAAAATAAAGACCACAGACTTAAAGAAAATATTTGTACTATTTATTCTTGTTCTATACCAGTGGTCCTTTTTTTTTTTGCATACCCGGTGTCCCCACCTCCTAGGCTCCTCTGTTAACCTGATGGGGCCCAGGGAAGATATTTAAGCCCTGGTAATCAAGAAGGAGTGCGGGTGTGGTCTAATAAAATCCAATTATTTATTGGATATCAAACTGTGGCCCTTTGCTAGCTTTCATCCGGCCCTTGGGGCACTAATTCTCCCAATGATATGATGACTATTCCTCCCACCGACACCAACAGTGGGGCATAAATCTTGTCACTGAAATAATGATGGGGCATTATTCCCCCCACTAATATTATTGATGGGGCACTTTTCTTTCCACTGACACCAACAATGGGGCACTGTTTATTCCACTAATACCAATGATAGAGCACTACTCCTCCTTAAATTCTGCCAATAAATAATTTGATTTTTTTTAGACCACACCCCCGCTCCTACTTGCTTACCAGGGCTTAAATAACTTCCCTGGTTACCAGAGGGTCTCAAGAGGTGGGAGCAGGGATTAGGCAAATAAAAGCCAATGCGCTGTTCCTCTGCACCCCATGGGGTTAGGGGGTATAAACGGGGTTGGGGTGGCCTTATCAAGAACGCTGTACGGGGCCCCATGTTTTCTAACAGCAGCCCTGAGGAAGCATATTCTATAGTGCAGCCTTTTGTGCGGTGGCATTATCCCTTACCATCAGTAATAGCAGTAAGTTTAAAGTAGAATTCTGGGAATAACTAAACATGTCATTTATGATAGACTGCTGTGCTAATGCCAGGCTGCAAAACATATTACACTTGAGGCTGGGTTCACATATGTGTGGCCACGGTTTACAGCATGGGGTCCGGTGCAATTCAGGTCCTAATTTTTGCCCTAATTTGCACCTGAACCAGACCCAAAGACGCACAGGACCCTTCTGCAATCCGGATCAAAGGCGCTGCGGACCTGTGTGAACCGGCTCCATTGAGAGCTGGTCACACTTGCCTGTCATACGAATTGGATGTGGGGAAAGCCGCATCCAATTTTCATATCTGTGAACCCAGACTTAAAGACACAGCCCTGATTTGCTAGTCAGTTTGTAAATGAAGATGACAGAAAATGGTATACAGTGGAGGCACACCTCCTAAAGGAAAACTGTATTGAGAAAAACTAGGAGGCTTCCATTGTTGAGCTATGCTTCTTAAAATACTGGTTGCCTGGCTGTCATGTTTTTCGATATTATCTGAGCTAGACCTAGAATAAGTATGCACATCGAGACTTCTGACCTTCTTGATCTGTATACTTGCTCTAGAAGAGTAATTCAATATACTGAATCTAGTGGGTTAGCTTAAAGTGGATGTAAACCCTCCATACACCCAGTGAAGTGAACAGCCTCAGATGATACACAGGGATGACACCAATCTCCCTACATAGGTTTTACATGTATATCTGCTGTGTTCACATGTATATACTGTTTAGAAAGTTCAGATCATATTAGGATATTTTCTCTTCCTGGTTAATACATAGTGTGATGTCTGGGCATACAGCCAAGATAGCTAACATTGCCAGAGGCGGCTCTCTAATTAGGTAAATTAAGTGGCCGCCTAAGGCCTCACACTCACAGGGGCCTCGCGACCACCTAATTTGCCTGTGCTCGATCACTAATTTGGACTGACCAACTGGCTCCAGGGGCCATCTGTAAAAGGCGCACCGGGCGGACCGCAAGTAAATGTGGGGCCCTAAAGCAGCTGAGCTGCTCCTTCAGCCCATGCCGCTCACCTGGCCTTTCCACGTCTGACCAGCTGCCTATTTGGGTCAGGAGTCGGGCCAGGTGGCGGAAACTATCCAGATGCCCTGTGACTGTCTGTGAAGGGGAGGTAGGAGCTCCGGTGGATGGATCTCATCCCAGTGCTTGGCCGTCCGCACAGAGAGAAAGTGAGTGCCCGGACCTGTGTGCCTGGATAGGAGGAGTGGGGCCTCGTGTCTAAATTTTGCCTAAGGCCTCACAAAGCCTAGAGCTGCCTCTGAACATTACTGATTGGAGGAAAGGCACACACCCCCTCATCATAGACAGAGACTCTCAGAGGTGTTTTGTAATAGGACCTGCTCTCTGCTAATCTATTTTAGCAATCTCCCAAGACAGAAGATTCAGGCTGCTTTTGTCTAAAAAGTCTGAGAATTTGTCAGGAGTTTTCAAGAGTTCTCAGGCTGATTACAGAGGAACAGTTCAGGAGAGAGCTACGGGACTTAGCTCATTGAAGAGAGATAACAAAATACTGCAGATATAGGTGCCCAGCTCACATTTCATGAATTGGGTTTACATCCACTTTAACCTGCCTGGCGGTATTCCCGAGTCTGAGTCGGGGTTAGATTTTCCTGCTGCGAGCGGTAACCCTGAGTCGGACTCGGGCTTGCCTCGCTAGATCCACAGGCACTGTTTACTTACCTTGTCCCTGGATCCAGCAATGCCACCGCACTGTGTGAGCGAGCGGGACCTCGCTCGATTCACACAGCGTCCTCCTGTGCCGCCAATCTCCGTTCCCTGCGACGTTACGACGCACGGGGACGGAGAACGGCGCCAAATTCAAAAAAGTAAACAAACACATTACATACAGTATACTGTAATCTTATAGATTACAGTACTGTATGTAAAAAATACACACCCCCTTGTCCCTAGTGGTCTGCCCAGTGCCCTGCATGTTCTTTTATATAATAAAAATGTTTCTTTCTCCCTGCAAACTGTAGATTGTCCATAGCAACCAAAAGTGTCCCTTTATGTCAAAAATAGTTTTAGATCAGCTAAAAAACAGCGATAATAAATTATAATCACTTGCAGAATTGTGCGATAGCGATTTGTGGGGAAATTCGTCATAAAAAAAAAAAAATAATGACAGCGACAATTCTGCAACTGAGCAAATTTCTGTGATTTTGATTTGATTACATCATGGAATAATTTTTATTCAAATTATATTATTATTTGTTATAATTATTTGTAATTATTTATTATATTATAATTTATAATTTTGTTTTTAAAAAAAATGTCATACCAGGGATGCCTATTAGACTCTTGTTTGGTCAGATTTAAGTGAGTTATTTCTAAAAATTACAGACCTACAATATAAAACGCCAAATTTCCTTGCAAATAATGGTACCGCTTTCAGCATGTTTTTTCTGAAAGAATCATACCGCCAGGGAGGTTAACAGACAGTTAACAAGCATTTTTAGATGGCAGTCAGCAATGGCAGCCCCCTTAATTCATTAAGACAGGTTTACTTTGATGTCAGTAATTTATTTTCAGGATTCTCACTCAAGGTTCTCAGACTTCCATATCAGGGCTTTTCGTGAATGGACATGAGTAAGCTACAAAAACTGGAATGCCTAGTGGAATTGGTCATATTTGATGAGATCATGGGCTGATTTTTTGAGCTCTTTGAAGCTGTATGCAGGGATGGTGGTGGATGATAGATGGAAGAGATTGACTGGATGGTAGCGAACACAGCCCCTTAGCACCAATGCAGAAAACTATAGGATAGATGGCAGTGCAGTGCTACTATTATGACTATGAGTAAAACAAATCCAATAACGAGTTTAAAACACAATAATTTACACATATGTGAAAAAAGAAATTTTCTAAATATGTGATAACCCAAACATAGCCCAATCTTGGCCTGAGTAATCATATCACCATAAAGTGTCCTCACAAAAAGAATGTTGCTGTTAACTTCCAACTGTGATTTAGCAGAACATATTGACAATCAGCACATATAGTCAATATGTCAATATAGTCAATAACATATGGTCAATCAGTGGATATAGGGTTAGAATATCACCTCTCAGGAACAGTCATCAGAGATAGCTTTCCAACTGCCTCTTTTTAAAAATAGAGAAAGGAGACACAGGAGAGCCCCATAGCGTAATCCAGTGTAAACTGCTTTATTTAAAAATTGAAAACGACACACTTACATAGATAAAATCATCCGAACATGCATCGCTGTAATGCACATCCCATGGGCAAACAGGTCGGTGCAAGCTGGATGTCAGCTAGCATGCGTGATGATGTCTGTCCCTACACGTTTCGTCACAGATGATGTTGTCAGAGGACAGGCTATATGTTCAGATGATTATATCTATGTAAGATTTTATCTGCAAGATGACAGCAGCACTCTTTTTGTGAGGACTTTGTATGGGCACTATATGATAAGTTAGGTTAAGATTGGTCTATGTATGGGTTTATATGGCATATTTTGATGTCTTTTTTCACATATGTGTAAATTATTGTGCCGTTTCAAACTCGTCATTGGATTTGTTTTACTCATACTTATAATAGTAGCGCTGCACTACACTGTTAATATACTGTATTTATTGGCGTAACACCCACTTTTCCGCCCTAAAAATTGGTTGCAAAAAGTGTGTGCGTGTTATACGCCGATACTGCAATTTGGGCTGCCTCGGAGAGAACCGGAAGGGGGCGGGACGAGCGCCATCAGATTACATACATCGAGAATCTCCTGTTAACTCAGCGGCCCCTGTAATAGGAAGTCCTGTCTCCTGGGCTGGCGTTGGACCAGTGTTCTGTCTTTAATATAAGCCGGTCCAGGAGGCAGGACTTTGAATTAAAGAGGCGCTCATCCTGCCCCCCCTCCCTGAGATGGGCATTGATCAGGCTGCATTCATGGCAATGGGGTGGCTGCAGATGGGCATTATTAAGCTACATTGATGGGCAATTGTGAGGCTACAGATTTGCATTGATTAAGCTGCATTGATGGGAAATTGTGAAGCTGCAGATGGGCATTGATCAGGCTGCATTGATGGGCAATTTTGAGGCTGCAGATGGGCATTGATCAGGCTGCATTCATGGCAATGGGGTGGCTGCAGATGGGCATTATTAAGCTACATTGATGGGCAATTGTGAGGCTACAGATTTGCATTGATGGGAAATTGTGAAGCTGCAGATGAGCATTGATCAAGCTGCATTGATGGGCAATTTTGAGGCTGCAGATGGGCATTGATCAGGCTGCATTCATGGCAATGGGGTGGCTGCAGATGGGCATTAATCAAGCTACATTGATGGGCAATTGTGATGCTACAGATTGGCATTGATGGGAAATTGTGAGGCTGCAGATGGGCATTGATCAAGCTGCATTGATGAGCAATTTTGAGGCTGCAGATGGGAATTGATCAGGCTGCATTGATGGGCACTGACCTTTATTTTGCTTCAAAGTTCTTTATTTAAATTTTTTTTTTCCTGAAACTTCCCTCTTAAAATGAAGGTGCGTGTTATACGCCTGTGCGTGTTATATGCCGATAAATACGGTATTTTTGATTTAGTAACACAAGTTGTGTGCTAGCAACTTTCTGTTTTAGTGTCTCATCTAAGTGCAGTGAATTTTTTTTGTTTTTTATAGGATAGATGAGCCCTATAAGCATACAACTTAGGATATAAAAGAAAAGGCTGGTGGTGTCTAAGCAGACAATCTAATCAGAAAAGTATATGTATGCGACTTTTCCCTACCTCACTGGCACAATGCAATGTGAATCTTCTGCTGTATTAGTATATAGATATAACGTTTCCCTCCGCCATCAGTGATGTTTTTAATTTGCTGCAACTTTTCTCCATTCTGCACTTAAAGAAACAACGTATTATGCACCTAGCTACATGCAATACAAAAGGCACCGCATCTTCCTAATCATGGCTCCCTTCCTGTTAGGAAAATATGTAATAAGGCATTTGAGCAAAGGGAAAACTCTGCTATAGTCCCAGAACGGGGCCAACAAATGCAAGACTCTTGCCCTATGGTAGGGATGGCCTTGGCCTCCATATTCTCTACCTGCTGTCTATGTAATAGATGTTCTACCTATTTCATACTAATCTGTGTAAAGGGTGTTAGATTCAATATTTCATGACTGGTTGCTTCAGTAGCACCACCTAAACAGCATTTTGAGGCTGCCTGAATAAAAACACAAGGCTGAAGTTGGAACAGGAACAAGAATTGTGTCATGCTATTGCAAATAACAACCTATCTTCCTGAGTCACTGGTTTTACACCTATAATTGTAGCCCTGTATGCATAAAACAGATCAGTGGGAATTTAGGAAAGCTACCCCATTCATTCTTCCTTTCTCTACAAAACGTACCATATATATATATATATTTTATATATGTACCAAAAAGTGTGTACTGTAGCTGGCATTAACAATTTCAGAAGAAATTACGTAAAGTAAGAGTCAAAAGTACTGTGATAAGTCAAGCTTAAAAAAAAAAAAAAAAAAAAAAGGCGATACAGTTCTACAGTCCCAACTAATACTAAAACTGCAAAATTGTCTTTAGATTTCTGCTTGTGGATATCCGTAGCCAGTGTAAAATGTTGTAAAAACTTAGAAATAAGAGCATCCACCAGTTGATTATTCCCTTTGAGTTAAAGTCTGAGCCCTCCATGTGGGCATCAACGGGTGGCTTAGAACAAGTCTTCACTGTACAATTGTTCCATCCAGAGTTCCAAATACAGTTTTCCCTTATTCTGTAACACTCCACAAGGAAATGGTTCACAGTGCAGATAGGTCAAGAGGCTACAGAGCTTCCTTTATTTGTTGCAGTCAGATGGGTACCTGAGACTTTTACACTTTAACTCATCTAATGACTTCCAATACTTGTGGTTCTCAGTTAAGTGTTGTATGAGGTTTGGCAGATGTGCAAAAGCTGAAAATGAAGCAGACATTGAGATTAGTAACATTTACAGGAATCAGTGTCACTCATTAACTCACTGGATATCCATGGCGTTCAGGGCCGTCTTTAACCCCCCTGGCGGTATTCCCGAGTCTGACTCGGGGTGAGATTTTTATACCAAAAGCAGTAACCCCGAGTCAGACTTAAGCTCGCCTCGCTGCAGCCAGAGACAAAGTTACTTACCTTGTCTCTGGATCCAGCGATGCCACCGCGCTGTGTGAGCGAGCGGGACCTCGCTCGATTCACACAGCGTCCTCCTGTGCCGCCGAGTGGAGAACGGCGCCAAATTCAAAAAGGTAAACAAACACATTACATACAGTATACTGTAATCTTATAGATTACAGTACTGTATGTAAAAAATACACACCCCCCTTGTCCCTAGTGGTCTGCCCAGTGCCCTACATGTACTTTTATATAATAAAAACTGTTTTTTCTGCCTGAAAACTGTAGATTGTCCATAGCAACCAAAAGTGTCCCTTTATGTCAAAAATGGTTTTGGAGCAGCTAAAAAACAGCGATAATAAATTAGAATCACTTGCAGAATTGAGCGATAGCGATTTGTGGGGAAATTCGTCATAAAAAAATAAAAATAATGACAGCGACAATTCTGCAACTGAGCAAATTTCAGTGATTTTGAGTTGATTACATTATTGAATAATTTTTATTAGAATTATATTATTATTTGTTATAATTATTTATAATTATTTATTATATTATAATTTATAATTTTGTTTTAAAAAAAAGTCATACCCGGGATGCCTACTAGACTCTTGTTTGGACAGATTTAAGTGAGTTATTCCTAAAAATTACAGGCCTACAATATAAAACGCCAAATTTCCTTGCAAATAATGGTACCGCTTTCAGCACCTTTTTTCTGAAATAATCATACCGCCAGGGAGGTTGATGTTGATTGGACCCTGGGCAAAAATCCCCCCCCCCCCATGCAATTTTGCTCTCCACTTGCTCTGAGACATACAATAAATATCAGCTTTTCTTAAAATCATTTTACTGTGTCAGATCAGGTAGTGATTGCGATTGGTTGCCAGAGGTTACAGCCAGGGACGGACTGACCAGAGGGCCCCATGCCACTAGGGGGCCCCATCAGGGTTGCCAGGCTCAGTAAAACCAGGGACAGTATGTAAAAATCTATGGGTTTACATCTGTCCCTGATATGTCTGAAACCGACATGCTTTTGATGTGAAAATCCAGAGATTTTGTGCCAGATTCACATCTTTAGATCCGCGTAACCTATGTGATTTAAGATCCGCCGCCACAAGTTTTTGAGGCAAGTGGGTAATTCACAAAGCACTTACCTCAAAACTTGCGGCGGCGTATCGTAAATCCCCCGGCGGAATTCAAATTCCGCGGCTAGGGGGAGTGTACTATTCAAATCAGGCGCGTTCCCGCGCCGATCGAATAGCGCATGCGCCGTCCGCAAATTTACCCAGCGTGCATTGAGCTAAATGACGTCGCAAGGACGTCATTGGTTTCAACGTAAATGGCGTCCAGCCCCATTCACGGACGAGTTACGCAAACGACGTAAAAATTTTAAATCGCAACGTGGGAACGACGGCCATACTTAACATTGGCTGCGCCTCATAGACCCAGGGGTAACTATCCGCCGGAAAAAGCCGAACGCAAACGACGTAAAAAAAAAAGCGCCGGGCGGTCGTTCATTTCAGAATCGGCGTATCTCCTGATTTGCATATTCGTCGCATAAATAAACCGAAACGCCACCTAGCGGCCGGCCTGGAATTTCAGCCTAAGATCCGACGGTGTAACACAGTTACACCTGTCGGATCTTAGGCATATCTATGCGTAACCGATTCTATGAATCAGACGCATAGATACGACCGACGAAACTCAGAGATACGACGATGTATCAGGAGATACACCGTCGTATCTCTATGTGAATCTGGCCCTTTAGCTGCCCCGCCTCTGCACTGCCTCCTGGCGTGGTGGCCATCTGTAAGCCCAGGGGCCCCATGAGTTGTCAGTCCGCCCCTGGTTACAGCATATCATTACTACTTACTTGCTGGTTGCTAGAGGTTACAGCACACATTACGGCTCAGTGATTAGTTGCTAGAGGTTATAGCACATGATTTCTTCTTGTTGATTGGTTGCTAGAGATTACTGTACAGTAATGCACATTATCTCTTCACTGCAGAGGGGCATGATATACAAATGAATGTCGCCTTTATTTACATATGAATGACGCCGGCCTCAGCTATTTACATATGAATGACGCCGGCCTCAGCTTTTCACATATGAATGGTGCCGCTATTTACATATGAATGCTCCTGTTATTTACACATGAATGATAGTCATTTACATGTTAACACAGGGTCTGCAGGTGAGTCATCTGTACGCAACAATTGGGCAGAGCATTAGTAGCAGCACTTCACACTGACATATCAGGACACAGCAAAGGACTAAACTTCAAGGGACAAGGAAATTTAAACTGGGATAGTTGGCAAAAAACGATCGTGCGTGGGGCCCATCGGACTTTTTTCCATCGGTGTAAAAAAAATAGAACATGTTTTAAATTTTTACGATGGAAAAAAAACGATAGAAATTCCGATCGTCTGTGTGGAACTCCATCGGAGAAAAATCCACGCATGCTCAGAATCAAGTCGACGCATGCTCGGAAGCATTGAACTTTTTTTCGGCTCGTCGTAGTGTTTTACGACACCACGTTTTGGACGGTCAGAATTTAGTCCGATAGTGTGTAGGCAAGACTGATGAAAGTCAGCTTCATCGGAATTCCGACGGAAAATTCCATCGGATTTTATTCCATCGGAAATCCGATCGTGTGTACGTGGCATGAGACAGCTGCTGTGGGCCCCACAACAAGGACAGGGCCCAGGGCAGCTTCCCCTTTTTCCCTGCCTTAAAGATGGCCCTGATGGTGTTTGTGGCAATGAATCATTCTCGTGACATAAGAGTTAATTTACTAAAGGCAAATAGGCTGTTTACTTTGTAAGGTTTTTTTTGTTCCTGTAGCTTAGTGAAAGTGGTGAAAAGTCACTTTTCAAAAAATACCCAATGACATACAAGGATTTTTTTTTTTTAAGTATTTTTGTTTGCACATGATTGGGTGATGGAAGTCGGCAGAGTTTCACCTCATTCACTAAGCCAAGGGAAAATTCTCTTGCAGAGTGAAAAGCCTATAAAACCTTTAGTAAATTAACCCCATAATGTACAGTACCACAAGCACAGTACTATTTAACCGCTTGCCGACCGTATAACTATACGGCAGGTCTCTTGCGCAGGATCACTTCTCAGTACGTGATTGTGCACTTCCGGGTCTGGGGCGCTGCCGCAGTCTCGATGTCCACCGGCACCCCCCACCCATTAGGCAGAGAGCCATAACGGTGATCTGGCTATGTAAACAAGGCAGATCGCTGTTCTGTCACTAGGGAAGGCATTGAGCCTGTGTTCCTACAAAGCTGGAACATGGATCAATGCCTTTGCCTATTCAAAGCACCTCCCCCAACAGCACACAAGCGCTGTCTATGCTAATAGTTAACCCTTTGATCACCCCTGATGTTAACCCCTTCCCAGCCAGTGTCATTAGTACAGTGACAGTGCATATTTTTTTAGCACTAATCACTGTATTAGTGTCTCTGGTCCCTCAAAAGTGTAACATTTTCTGCAATATCGGAGCTAGAAGTCGCTGATCCTTGCCATTACTGGTAAAAAATAAATACAAATATAACCCATAGTTTGTAGACGCTATAGCTTTTGTGCAAGCCAATCAATATACGGTTATTAGGATTTTTTGTTACCAGAATACATATTGGCCCAAATTGATTAAGAAATTCGATTTTAATTTTTTTTTTTTAGATATGTTTTATAGCAGAAAGTAAAAAATGTTGTTTTTTTCAAAATTGTCAGTCTTTTTTTTGTTTATAGCGCAAAAAAAGAAAAAACACAGAGGTGATCAAATACCACCAAAAGAAAGCTCTATGTGTGGAGAAAAAGGACATAAATTGTATTTGGGTACAGCGTCGCACGACCGCACAATTGTCAGTTAAAATAACACAGTGCTGTATTACAAAAATGGCCTGGTCATCGAGGGGGGTAAATCTTTCGGAGTTCAAGTGGTTAAACAAAAAATTGTTCTGTTTGGTAACTCAAAGAAAATTAGAAAATCATGTCTTACCATCCCACGCATCAAACATATCCGTTATAAAATAATCTATAAATGATATTTGGGATTTAGGTATGCTACATGTGTTTCGGTCAAATACTGGCATCACCACTGGCAAACTTTGTCTTTTTTCTTCATCAGTCTGTAAAAAAAATAAAAAAATAGTTTTTCACATTGAAAAGGCTTTAAACTTAGTGTTTTATATGCGGCATCAACGTGCCACAAGTACAAATAATGATACAAAAATATATACTTTTTAATTTAAAGGATAGCACCCCACCTTTACCATAATAAACATACTTTCAATCCTGAAATCTTCTGCCCGGTTATATGACGCCATGGTTCGGTTCTTCTTCTTCCTCCTGCAGAGGGCGGTCCTGAATGCTTCAGAGAATAGTACCATGCACCCCCAAGGGTATTTATCCATACCCCCCTGGGCTCACAGAAAGTGATCTGACCGGCACAGGGGATCATTCATCCTGGAATAGGACCAGTGCTGGATCCCAGAGTCTGGATATGGCATAATATTTTGCAGGGCAATTATTATTATTTTAATCTAAAGCTGGAGTGAATGTGCACAAAGGTAAGGCCCCGTACACACGACCGAGTTTCTCGGCAGAATTCTGCCAGAAACTCGGTTCAGAGCTGAATTCTGCCGAGAAACCCGGCCGTGTGTACACTTTCGGCCGTGGAAGCCGACGAGGACCTCGGCGAGGAAATAGAGAACATGTTCTCTATTTCCTCGTTGTTCTATGAGAGAACTCGGCCCGCCAAGCTCCTCGGCGGGTCCAGGACTGAACATGCCGAGGAACTCGATGTGTTTGGCACGTCGAGTTCCTCGGCCGTGTGTACGGGGCCTAAGGCCGCGTACACACGATCCGTCCATCCGATGAGAACGCTGGCACAACGTAGGAAGCGAGTGCTTTGTAAATACTGCACTTGCCTCTCAGGCCCCGTACACACGACCAAACATGTATGCTGAAACTGGTCCGCGGGCCAGTTTCAGCATACATGTTCGGTCGTGTGTAGGCGCGAGCGGGCCGAATTCCAGCAAACATTTGCCCGCCGGGCCTTTTCCCAGCGGGCAAATATTCCTGGACGTGTTTTAAAACCGTCCGCTGGAATCCTGCCCGCTCGGACATGTACGGTCGTCAGTACAGACCTACCGTACATGTCCGAGCGCCCGCCGTCCCTCGCATGCGTCGAATGACTTCGAAGCATGCGTGGAAGCCTTTAAATGGCAGGCCCGCCCACGTCGCCGTGTCATCGTCGCGGCGACGCGGACACGCCCCGCGTAGTGTTTACGCGCGGACTTCTGTACGATGGTTAGTACAACCATCGTACAGAAGCCCTCTGGCAGGCATGTACGGTGAAAACGGTCCGACGGACCGCTTTCATCGTACATGTTTGCTCGTGTGTACCGGGCCTTAGAGTTACGTCGGTGTAGCGCATATGAGATGCACTACGCCAGCACAAAGATGCGCCGATCTACGTGAATCCGCCTAATAGTCTTTCCAAAACATCATTATTTCTGTTAGTCGATAGTTCGACCAACTTCTGTGATACGGGAACAGCCATAGATAGATTGAAATTCGATTGGCCCCTGCTGAACTGGCTGAATTTCTATGTATCTATGAGCAGCTTTACATTGGCTGTGATAGATACTCTTCTCTCAGACACACTGACAATACACAAATTGATTTTCTTACATGCTAATTTCATGGCAATTTCAGTCATACCAACCTGAGCAAAATACTCCTCCGAGATCCTCCCGGCCCATTCTATACATAATTCCAGAGGTCGGCAGGGGTTAGCTACATCTGCACATTTAATCATCATGCGTTTGATGAGTACACGATTCTCAGGAGAGTTTCTGATGCTAGGAGAGCATTCACAGTCACTGCCCTCGCTCTGCAAACACAAGTGTTACAAGAACTGTGTAAAGAACAAAACTACAAATCTACTGTAAAACTGTACCACTAAATACTGCTAAATCTACGTACATTTAGCATACTTCCCAACATTTAAAAAATTCAATGCGGGACATTCTTTACATTTGTCTGTCATTTAAGTTGTTGAGCGGGGGGTCGGATTGAAGTTGTTAAGGGTTAAGGGGGGGGGGGCGGATCAAAGTTGTTGAGCGGTGGGGGGCCATGGGTCGGATCGAGGTTGTTGAGCATGGGGGGGGGGGGCGCGGGTTGGATTAAAGTTGTTGAGGGGGGGGGGGGGGGGTCGGATCGAAGTTGTCTCTTACCTGTGCACAACTGTGCATGTCGCCTATCAGACCGTTGAGCGGGGGTGCCGCAGGTCGGATCGGGTGCCGCTGCTCAAGTTGTCTCACAGCTGTGCATGTCTCCCCTCAGACCACATGCTCCTCCTTCTTGCACAGCTTCGTGTGCGGGAAAATTAACCCGTTCGCGGGACTACGGGAGGATGCAGCATGTGCAGGAAATTCCCGCAGAATCCGTGCTGGTTGGGAGGAATGCATTTAGGCCTCATGCACACTGTGCGTTTAGCCCCGCAAACTGAAAGAGCAAAAAGAGGGACCACCAGCCTATCACACTGCCTTTATATACCATTTATTATTATATTGATTGAATTAAAATAAATATTATGCTCACAAACCAACGTGTTAACAAGCTATTCAGTTTAATCCAGAACTAGAAACGGTTTAGGGGAGCCAACATTTTGTCTCTGATGTAGAGGGGACTCCCCTTGACATGTGTCAGCCTTTGTAGACCTGAGTGGCTACTTCCTGCATTAAGAAGTCTGTAAAGTGGATCTGGTTCTGAAATAAATTGATGAGCTTGTTAACGCATTGGTTTGTGAATAGGGGTGCAATGGATCAAAAAACTCACGGTACGGATCGTTCCTCGGATCAGAGTCATGGATCGGATCATTTTTCGGATCACCACCATATATAGTCCCAACTGTAATATCCACGTCATCTGCCTCACTGTAATATCCATGTCATAACCCCCACTGTAATATCCACATCTCCTCACTGTAATATTCACATCTCTCCCCCCACTTTAATATCCACATTTCTCCCCCCACTGTAATATCCACATTTCTCCCCCCACTGTAATATCCACATTTCTCCCCCCCACTGTAATATCCATATCTCCTCACTGTAATATTCACATCTCTCCCCCCACTGTAATATCCACATTTCTCCCCCCACTGTAATATCCACATTTCTCCCCCCACTGTAATATCCACATTTCTCCCCCCACTGTAATATCCACATTTCTCCCCCCACTGTAATATCCACATTTCTCCCCCCCACTGTAATATCCATATCTCCTCACTGTAATATTCACATCTCTCCCCCCACTGTAATATCCACATTTCTCCCCCCCACTGTAATATCCACATCTCCTCACTGTAATATTCACATCTCCCCCCCCCCCCACTGTAATATCCATATTTCTCCCCCCCACTGTAATATCCACATCTCCTCACTGTAATATTCACATCTCTCCCCCCACTGTAATATCCACATCCCCCCCCCCCCCCCCCTGTAATATCCACATCTCCTCACTGTAATATTCACATCTCTCCCCCCACTGTAATATCCACATCCCCCTACTGTAATATCCACATCTCCTCACTGTAATATCCACATCATCTCCCCACTGTAATATCCACACCCCCCAGTCAGCACGCCACTCTGGGGAGCTCACCTAGGCCGCCGCCGCCGCTCCGGAGCTAGACCGAACCCGCAAATCGCGTGGTGTGCCAACCGGTTCGGATCACGAATCAATGATGATCCGTTGCACCCTTATTTGTGAGTATAATATTTGTTTTTATTCATCAATAAATGATATATAGAGGTAATGTGCTAGGCCGGTGTGCCCTCTTTTTGTTCTTTCAGTGTATTGGGACTTTCCCAATCCTAAGAGGGCAGCCAAACATGGTGGCATTTCATGCTTCTAAAGTGATAATGAAAATCAACTGTTTTCTGAGCATCAGGCCTTGTACTCACGACCGGATCTGTGCGCTGGAAACTGTCTGCCCGACAGTTTCCGGCGTACAAGGCTGATTTGTGTTTGGTTCCGCTGGCGTGTACACACCAGCGGACCAAATTACCGTCGTACCGGAACGCGTGCACGTAAACTACGTACGACGTCACTATAAAGGGGAAGACCAAACTTAATGGCGCCGCCCTCTGTTCCTCTTTTGCTAGTTACGGGTTTGCTCGTGTTAGTGAAGGTTTGGTTAGAGCTGATTCGCGCTTCTCGGTCTCCAGGCTTTGACAGCGTGTATTCACGGGTTCAGTGCGTGTGCTTGCGGTAACGTAGTTGTCATTCGGCTATAGGCTAGCAGGTTGTTTCTGCTTTAGCAGTTGCATCCTGTGCGCTCGTATCTGTTTGTCACGCGTTTGTCGCAGGTAGTGCTGGATTTGCGAGTGCTTTCTGTTTCAGTGTGTTCTTGACTGACCAGCCGGCCGGTTTGAAGCCATGATGGAGCAGCAGCGTCAATTTTCGCGAGTTGGTGCTGTTTATGGGATGGCTGCTGGATATGTTCATTTGTCCAGTACTTTGGCCAGAAACAGGGGGCGGAGGCGTTTCTGGACCAAGAATTGGTTGCGCCAGCGTGACCAGTTCTCACATATGCCTCTGCTTAGGGAACTCCAGGAGAATAATCCTAATGACTTTAGGAATTTTCTCCGCATGACGGACCCCGTATTCAACAGTCTGCTGGAACTTCTGTCCCCCTATATCACGAGGCAGGACACTGTGATGCGCCAAGCCATCACGGCCGAGCAGAGGCTTATTGCCACGTTGCGGTACCTGGCGACTGGGAGGAGCCTGCAGGACCTCAAGTTCTCGACAGGCATCTCTCCGCAGGCGCTTGGGGTCATCATACCGGACACGTGTGCTGCCATCATCAAAGTTATGCATGAGGAGTATATTAAGGTAAGTTTCCTGGCTGTAATAATGTGGCCAACTAACTTTATTTTTAATTTCCCAGATATGCTGTGTGTTTAACTAACGTTACCTTTTCTCCCTATGCATGTTGATATCAGCTTTTACATGTTTTTTTCTTGACCTACCTGCATATTTGTCCCTTACCCAATATTAACCTGTCCAGCATGCTATCCTAGGGACAAACCCACCTTGCCATTTTTGAAAACAGGACTTTTTGGTTTTTGTGTCCCCCCCCCCCCCCCCCCCCTTCAAACTTTTATTGTCCCCATCAGAGGGCTGTGGAGTCTCTTAATGAAGTGGCCCTATATATTTAATTTCCCAAATTCTCCATGCACATTTTTCAAATGCAATTTTAATACTGTGAACTGTCACAAGGATGCTTGTAGGATGTTTTTGTTACAAAGTACTAAATCTCTTTTTTTGTTTGTCCCCACAGCTACCCTCCACACCACAGGAATGGCAGTCTGTGGCTTCCCAATTTGCCCAGCGGTGGGATTTTCCAAACTGCGGTGGAGCAATAGATGGGAAACACGTCCGCATTGTGCCCCCACCCCGCTCGGGGTCCTACTATTATAATTACAAGGGTTATCATAGTATTGTGTTGATGGCGGTGGTGTCGGCACAGTATGAGTTTCTATATGTGGACGTGGGGAAGAACGGCCGGATGTCTGATGGGGGAGTGTTCGCACGGACTGATTTCTATGATCGTCTCCAAGCTGGTGGTCTGGCATTGCCACCAGATGAAGATAATGTGGAAGGACTTCCGTTTGTGTTCCTAGCGGACGAGGCTTTCGGGCTTGGTCCTCACCTCATGCGGCCTTTTCCCCAGAGGACCCTCACCTCAGAGAGGAGTGTGTTTAATTTTCGGTTGGCCAGGGCTCGGAGGGTAGTCGAGAATGCCTTTGGGATACTCACCAACCGGTTCCGCCTGTTCAGGACATCGATACATCTGGCGGAATATAAATTGGACACCGTTGTATTTGCCTGCTGCATTTTGCACAACTTTTTACGCAGGCACTCCCAGACGTACCTACCCGACATCGGTTCTGAGGCAAGACTACCCTCAGATCCCCTTCCCGGGCTGGACACTGGTCGCGCTGGCTTGGCCCCCCAATCAGCTCGTGAGGTACGCGACAAATATGTTGAGTACTTCATGGGTCGGGGGGCCATTGCTATGCCAGATCATATTTCTTTCTAATTCGGCCCCCAAAGAAAGGAATATTCTCAAAAATAATAAATAATTAGACCATTGGACTTTATACAGTTGTTTGTCATTAATGCTTTTTCTCTTTTTCTGTCTTCCTGGTTCTCTAACTAACGTCTTCAATTGTAATGCATAATTGATTTCTCCACTTTTAGTAACTAACCACATTTTGCACAGTATTCACTCATCTACAAACAGGGTATTGAGTCTAGAAATAAGAAGCAACTCCATTTGTAAATTTTGAGGTCAAGTATTTTAATTTTTGCTTGTTCATGACCCCAAAAATTATTTTATATTTTTTTCATTACTCCCTGCTTTTGTACTTAGGAGTCTACAAAATTTTTTTTTTTTTTTTTTTTTTTTTTTTTCAGGTAATTCAACCAAAAATATTATGCAGATTATACATTTATTAACAAGTTCACATTTTTGTTTATCAAATATAGTTAGATTTATTGTTTACATATATATATATATATATAGACTATTTTTGGTGGGGTGTTTACCGCCTTAATTTTTTTTTTTGGCATATTTTTTAGGCACAAAAACCAATATTTTTTTAAGCATTTTTTTTGTTTTTGGTGTGTTTTTCAAAAAGTAAATTTTTTGGTGAGATTTTGGAGTCAAATCTCGACTTCACTAAATTCAGTGATTAGAGAGATTTATAATTCTATATATATATATTTTAAATTTTTTGGCGTTGTTTATTCTTTATGGTCTAAACTTTATAGTATCCCAAAATGTTCAACATGGTCAAAAAGTAACAAAATCCAATTCAAAAAATATAAAAACTCACAACAGCAGTCAGTCATGGTGTGCTTTCACACTGGAACACGCCAAAATTGGAAGATACACACATTCAGTGCAAACTCGCCAAATGTCATTGGTTCAACAGACAAATGGCCACATGTGCTATCTGACATCATGGGTGATCAATGTCTGTGTTCTGTGGGAGCAAACCCTTCCTCTCAACTACTTGAGGATGGAGGAGGGGGTTGGACCCACAAAGCACAGACATTAGATATTCTGTGATGGCAGATAGCACATGTTGGCACACTGTGTGTGTATCTTCAAATTTTGGCGTATTCATTATTAAAACTGTAAAAATGTTTGTGGGGGCGGGGGATGGGCGGGGGGTGTTTCAGTCTTTGACACGGCCCATCATGTCAATAATGTTTTTAAAATTAGATTCGATGACCATCATTCTTTGCCGCATATTGTCCATTTCCGTGCAGCATTCCAAAAGGACATTTGTTAAATTCTCTTCCATGACAACCATCCTTTCACGCATATTGTGCATTTCAGTGCTGCACTCCATTACCTGCTGAATAATTATAGCAGCACTTGCACGTGAAAATATTGGCACACCATCCTCCTCCCCTAAAAAAATAAAAAAAATTGGCATTTACAACATTATTTTTCGATGAGGCCTATCTACATATGTTTTTTGGAATCAAGCTAGGGTGACACTGACCTGATGGGCTTCTCCTTTCCACCTCTTCGACATCTTCTATCACTCCTCCTTCTTCCACCACCTCCCCATCATCTTCTATCACTCCTCCTTCTTCCACCACTTCCCCATCATCTTCGACTCCTCCTTCATCCATCAATCCACCTTCTTTCAATTCGCCAAATTGTTCTTCCGCCACTTGCCCTTCATCTGCTATAACTTCTAAGTCCAAAATTACTTCTTCCTCCTCTCTTCCTTCCTCCTTTCTTCCTTCCTCCTCTCCTTCCACATCCTCTTCTCCTTCCACATCCTCTTCTCCTTCCACATCCTCTTCTCCTTCCACATCCTCCTCCTCCTCCACATGTTGAGATGGCAGATTTTGGCCTTGTCTGGCCCTCTCTGCCTCCTCCAAATGCTGGCGACTTCTTTCCCCTGAAATAAACCAAAAAAAATGTAGACTCATCAGCACACAGATATTGGAGAGCATAAATCGCACACATTGCTTAGAAGATGCTTTCATTTAGTTACTTTTATCTTTCACCAAACCTACATTTTGCAATTACTTCTATATGGCAAGCTCTGATCCTGCCCCTTTTTAGCAAAGTGACACACATGGATGTCCCCCCTAAACTGTATTTCTGGGAGACCCTACCAAAACCCATTTTTGATTTGGGGAGACACAGGTGCTCTGCATTGCAGATGTGAAAACATCTGCTTTATTACCACTGTTTTTAGAATGAATCCTGTTTGCCTTTCCCATTCTCATAATTTTATTTTCTAGAACTAGCTTTTACACAATGTTTACAAACAAAGTTTTTGGCCAGTGAGCCATGTCCAGGTGTGTTGTTCCTGGAATAACCGAGCCTTTCTGAGAAACTATGTGATGTTACGTTGTTTACTAAGAACACTATTTGTAAATATGTCGGTATTTAGGTCATAAAAAATAAATGACAACATGTCTTTAAAATTACAAGCAGGCCAAGGAGGCAGATGGTGAAATATACATGGCAACACATTATTGCAGACAATCACCCCCCCCCCCAACCCCAATATATATTTACTTACTTTTACGCAGAATTTTAAGTATTTTCTTCATCTGATGTGGCTCCCTCAATTTTAAGTCTGACCATCGTTTCCTCAGCTGTTCCTTGGACCTGGTGATCCCAAACATCCTCTGCATTCTCCTCGCCACCTTGTCCATAATATGTGCCTTTCGGCGGTTAGGGGTCTTGTATGGCCCTAATTCACCATCATAGTCCTTCTTTCGCATGATGTAAACTAACTCCACCATTTCCTGGAACCGCATATTAGTGGCTTTATATCTTCTTTGCCTTGATCGGGACGTCCCTGCCTCTGTCCCTTCACTTGTGGCATGAGAGCATCGTGCCCGCTCGTGTGACATCGCCATCTTTCCTTTCCCACAGAGATTATGGGCGTGGAAAAGATGAATTCTTACGCCATGGGCGGAGAAGAGGGCGGCGTTTAATACATACGCGGAGTGTAGAGAATGCAAACAACGTGTTTACGTCGGTTACGCGGAGAATCTTCGAGCGCATCCAGAACATACACAGTTAACGCCATATTTCCTAAACTCATTGATTAGGGGCCTCGCAAAGGTGACGAGGGCTGGTTTTAATAAATACGCGGAGTGTTTAAAAGGTGCACGCCGTGATTACGCATCTTACGCGGTAATTAGGCGAGCGTGAGAAACGAGGAGCGAGAGACAGGAAGGTAAGGAAATTAAAAATGTGATCAGCAGAGGCCTTGAAAATGTAGACACATGGGATGGGGGTTTGGGCTGTTGGTTGCACCCTTTTTAAGCTATTCTGTCTATGGGGTACCACAATGTTATTTTGGTATCCAAATGCTTTTGGACACCTCACAAAATAGAGATGTGAACAATGCTGTACCTCATTGACAAGTTTTTGAATGGTGTATTCAGATCAGGCAAAGTATTGTTCAAGTGTTGGTTGTACAGAGGTCATTAGGAAGTGTCTTTTATGTCATCCATTGTCAGGGGCATGAGATTTACACATGAAAGAGTGCCTAGATGAATACTGTCATTTGTAAGCATTGTTTATTTTTCTATATTAAAAATATTTACTGCAATGTTAACAATGGCTCTGCATCTAGCAAATCAATGTTTGGTACAAGCAATGCGGCCGAGCTGCCAATCATTGTTTAAACAAGAGAGACTGTGTTTGTCATTAGATATAGGTAATAAATTTGAAGACACATATTAGATCAAGGTCAACGCTAATCCTTTTGAATATTTATTTTTCTGTGGTTTATGTTTTTGGAATCTAGACTCAAAAAGAAATATAATTTTTCAAACAATTCAATGGACCTCCTACAAACCAAGGAAGCTATAGAGGCCTTACTCCAAAAATATCAGGAGACGCCCATCCTGTGGAATTCCAAACACGCATTATATTGCAATAAAGAGGTACGAGCGGCAGCACTAGAAGAGCTAGCAAACTATATGCAAACTTGGGTGCCAGGATGCACTGCCAACATGGTGAAGGATAAACTTGCCAACCTCAGAAGCACATACAGGAGAGCATACAAAGCTAATAAAAGCAAAAAATCGGGAGCAGCAGCAAGACAAGCAAAGGAACCCAAACTGTGGTATTATAAACAGATGGCTTTTTTGCGGGACGAAATGGAAGGCAGGAAAACGATGTCGAGTCTTTCTTCCAACCTTTCCTCCATGCTACCTTCCAGCGGACCTTCCCCAGATGACCACAGCCCTGCAGAGTCGGAGGAAGAGGGCCTGGCTGACAGAGATGCAGATCTGCCACCCTTCGATGAGGAGGTATAGTAGTTTCCTCTATATTTCTTGCGTAAATAATTCTTGGTGGATTAATGATTAGATATTGTAAAAAAAAAGCCAAGCTGGGAAAAAGCAAAAAAAAAGGTGTTCAGACAAATAGGTGTCAGAGATGACAACTGCAGGGGTCAGAAGTAGAGTGTATTCAAGTAATAATGAACAGAAAATACTAAACGAAAAACATGAAAATGAGTGTGGTTTTATTTAGCGAAATTGTAAAAAATGTCCTTTTTTTTGCACACAGGAAGAAGAGATCAGCCAGGAGGTGGCAGATCCTCAGGTGTCTGTCAGCCAGGAGGAGGCCGGGGTCAGTGGCAGCCAGGAGGAGGCCGGGGTCAGTGGCAGCCAGGAGGAGGCTGGGCCCAGTGGCCTGCAGCAGGTCCCCCCGGCCAGGAGAACCACCACCAGCCAGTCTTCTCCCCCCCAGGTGAGGCCATCAGGCCGAAGGAGGCAGTTGAGGCCTGTGGAGGAGGCAAGCCTCCGCATGATACAGGAGGCAAGCGCCATCATGAGGGCCCCCCTCAACCCCACAGAGGCCTTCAGTGCCTCATTGGCCCATGATTTAAATGAAGGGGAGGAGGACCAGAGAAGACTGGCAAAGGCCCTGATGAACCAGGTCCTTTGGTGGATGCAGAGGGGCCTGCTGACCCCAGAGACTGGGCTATGTGACCCGGCCCGGCTTGCGGAACACCATCCTCCTGCTGCCACATCGACCCCACCTGCAAGACCCCGTGTTAGATCCGCTGGAAGGCTGCCTGGAGGGAAGGCTGGAAAGAGGAGGAAACGTTGATTTTCTGCCTTCCATTTCCTTCCATATAAAGGACATCTTGTTTGTACTACCACAGTTTGGGTTCCTTTGTTTGTGTGCTGCTGCTTCATATTTTTGTGTTTGGCTCCTGAGGCTTGGAAGTTTATCCTTCACCATGTTGGAAATGCAAGTTTGCATATAGTTTGCTATCTATTCTAGTGCTGCCGTTCTTTTTATTTTTTGTGATGACATTTGCCTGAATAAAAGGCTTTTTGCTTTCATTTGAAAACATGTCTATTGTTTGTTATACTGTGGGGATTATTAGGCAGCAAACCTTTAATAAATATACAATGGGTAATTTACAAAGGACACACTCCTTGGGGGGGGGGGGACATTTGGTGTGCCAACATGGTTTAATATTCTCTAATGAAACACAAAAAATTTTTTTTAAAAAAAATATATAAAAAAAACATGTAAAAAAAAAATATTTTAAATGGTGACATAACTAGAAACAAAAAAAAAAAAAAAAAACATTCCTTTACAAAAATGACTACTATAAATTATGGAGGACCACCAACCAAAACACACGTCTGGCATAGAAAACATTATTAAAGGATTACATCACAAGCAAGAAATGTGACATTTCAGTATGGGACAACTCTATTGAAATTGCATCAGCAAGAGAACGGGGTTATTCTAGCAAGAGAAGAATTAATAAAACGAGGCAAGAAAATGTGGTTTAGTGCGCCTTTTTAAGACATTGTTCTCTTGCTAGAATAAAAGGTTTCTAATGACGAATGTGCCATATCCCAAACAAACGCGAGTTTTACCTGAACGAGCGCTCCCGTCTCCTCATTTGGACTGAGCATGCGCGGGGGTTTTTGTACGCTGCTTTTGTGTACAGACGACCGAACATGTCTGACGGACACGATTCCAGCAGACTGTTTTAAAGCAAGACCAGGAAACAGTTGTTCGTTGGAAAACGGTCTGGCCGACGATTGTTTGCTGGAATCCTGTACGTTACTGCCTACACACGAACGAACATGTCCGCTGAAACTGGTCCGCGGACCAGTTTCAGCAGACATGTTTGGTCGTGAGTACGGGGCCTTACACTTAAGTGCAGGAGGTTGTTCTAATTGTTAGCAATTAGCTCTGGTAAATGAGACCTCAGCATTTAGGTGGGGACAGAGGGGAAGGGGGAACCATCCAGCCCCGCAACCGGGAACTGACAGGCTGAAAGCTGCTGCGCCTTGCTGTTACTAGTGGGGCTGGACAGTATGCACAGACCGCTTGAGTTTCAGGAATTTGTCCCTGGGCGCATACTACGTTGCAGATAGAGAAAGGAGCTTAGTGGTGTGTTAGTGGGCGTCCTGACTCTCCTGCTCGCCCCCTCCCACCTCAAGAGAGGGGGCGAGCACGACACTCCACACCAGGGAGAAAGCCTTGCATTACTGTGTGGAGTTACAGACAGAAGAACAGGAAGTGAGGATTTCTCAGAAGAAATAATGACATTTAAAAGCAAAATCGAAGGATATGGTAATTGATGCAGGACTGCACTAAGGTCAAGGAAGCTATTTAGGAAAACATTTTTTTACCTTTACAACCCCTTTATGTCCTCGGTGTTCATAGTTATAATTCCCGGATTACCTCACCACTACACTCATACCTATCCTAGTACTCCAAAAATAATAACAACAAAAACAACATCCCCTAGACTGTTTTGTGGATAAAAAGTGAATGAGCCTGCTATGTGGTTGGCTGCGCGGCTGAAGTTAGGCTAGGTTCACATCACGATTTTTACATCCGATAATCGGACCGTTAAATCGGATGGAATCGTATATGACAAAATCGTATGTAATCGTATGTCAAAAATTTTCACTGATTCCTGATTTTAAGTAATGTCTGGCTTTCTGGGAAAAAGAAGATTCTTGAAGTTTCTAGCTCGTTCCAGTGTCTAGTGCGCATGCGTAATAAAAAATCGGGTACGATTTATCGGATAAAAACGCACAGTCATCCGATTTATTACGATTTTAGATTGACCACAATATAAAAAAAATCGGACACGATTTTAATACGATTTCAAATCAGGACCAAAAATCGTGGTCAACCACGATTTTTGATGCGATTTTAAATCGTATCAAATCTGATGCGGATCAAATCGGATGCACTTGGGGACCTACATTAATGAATGGAAGTGAATGGATACGTTTTGCCATACAGATTTGTACGATTTCAAACTGTGAAATCGTGAGAACAAGTAGGATGATAAAATCGTGGTGTGAATGCACCCTTAGGAAGACCTGGACAAGAAAATCCTGCGGCTCCTACAGGAGTAGCGCTACATACATAAAACAGAAGCCGAAAAATATTTCCTCCCAATTTCTTACATTTGAGTTGGTCTCCTCAGCTGCAATGGGTTTGTTGATGCTGTTTACAAACTTGTTCACGTGTTCAAAATGCCTGGTCATCTCTGTGGCTAGTACCATGTCAATTATGGCTTGTCGAAGTGTTCGATACTGGGTCCTAAACAGAAGAGGCCATGTTATTTGCGTAAAATCAAAATTAGGGTTTATATGATGCCTATACATTTTTTTACCTTAATGCAAAGAATGCATTAACCTCCCTGGCGGTACGATTCTTTCAGATCTTTGGTGCTAAAAGCAGTACAAATATTTTGCATGGAAATTTGGCGTTTGTTATAGTAGGCCTGTAATTCTTAGAAATAACAAACTTGGCGGTATTCCCGAGTCTGGCTCGGGGTAAGATTTCAATACCAAAAGCGGTAATCCCCGAGCCAGACTCGGGGCCGCCTCGCAGCATCCACAGGCACAATACTTACCTTGTTCCTGGATCCTGCGATGCATCCCCACTGTGTGAGCGAGCGGCGTCCTCGCTCGATCCACACAGTGCCTGTGTGCCGCCGATCTCCGTTCCCTGCAACGTTACGACGCACGGGGGCGGAGAATGGCGCCAAATTAAAAAAAGTAAATAAACACATTACATACAGTATACTGTAATCTTACAGATTACAGTACTGTATGTAAAAAATACACCCCCTTTGTCCCTAGTGGTCTGTCCAGTGTTCTGCATGTACTTTTATGATGGAAAAGAGTACCGCTCCAAGCCCTGTGACCTATGCTGTGCTCCCGCCCTGTAGTACTGACATGTGCAGACTCTGCGCTGATCCGTGGAAAAAGAAATGTTCCTGGACTGCCGCACTCTGATAGGCGACAACAAAATGAACAAAGGATAAAATCCAAAGCTGTATAACATCCAAAAATTCATGCAACACTGCAATCAATGGTAGAAAGTGGACATAGGGGACAAAAAAGCTAACATGTTTCACATCATGGATAGATGCTTAGTCATAGCTGGGTTGTGTTCTGCATGTACTTTTATATAATAAAAACAGTTCTTTCTGCCTGCAAACTGTAGATTGTCCATAGCAACCAAAAGTGTCCCTTTATGTCAAAAGTGATTTTAGAGCAGCTAGAAAACAGCGATAATAAATTATAATCACTTGCAGAATTGAGCGATAGCGATTTGTGGGGAAATTCGTCATAAAAAAATAAAAGTAACAGCGACAATTCTGCAACTGAGCAGATTTCAGTGTTTTTGATTTGATTACATTATTGAATAATTTTTATTATAATTACATTATTATTTGTTATAATTATTTATTATATTATAATTTATGATTTTGTGTTTCAAACTTTATCATACCCGGGATGTCTACTAGACTCTTGTTTGGACAGATTTAAGTGAGTTATTCCTAAGAATTACTGGCCTACAATATAAAACGCCAAATTTCCATGCAAAATAATTGTACCGCGTTTGGTACAAAATTCCAGACATAATCATACCGCCAGGGAGGTTAAATCTGTCCAAACAAGAGTCTAGTAGACATCCCGGGTATGATAAAGTTTAAAACACAAAGTCATAAATTATAATATAATAAATAACTATAAATAATTTTAACAAATGTAGCGGGGTCACCCTGTCAGAGTCCAGTGACAGGCCATCCCCGCTGGAACTTTATTCACGCCTGTAAATATGTATGATACCTTTTTGAAAGTTATGCATTGTGGGACTACAAGTAGCAGGAGATATGGACTCCATAGACTCTTAGGAGAAACAGACTACGCCCCTTGCAATGCCCCGTCCCCCTGGAGTATGTGACAGCTCTGTTCAGCCACTCAGAATGGACTTGGAAAGTTATTTAAGGAAAGGGAGGGGCTGATCTCTCTCTCTTGGACTCAGCAGTGCTGCTAGGCCAGAAGCCTGGGCCTAAATTCACCGAGAGACCAGCCATTCAGAAGGAAGCAAGACTTCAGTATCCAGCCCTTGTTCCCAGGGATCGGAAAGGCAAGCCAGCTGACAACTGAAACAGGGGAAAACCCTCATCCAGGATCCTTGTGCTGTGAAGCAGTGATTTATCAACACATCTTCTGAGAAGAACTCAAGTGGATCGGCTTGTCGGGTGAGAGAGCACATGCTCAGCTTCTGACTCTCTATTTAGTACAAACACCTAGTGCCAACTCACAGGCCACAGACATGTGCTCGGCCTCTAGCTGAAGCTTAGAGGTTTAGTTAACTGTTTAAGTGTTTACAGAAGTGACTGACGCTGATGAGTGATCAGTTCACCAACGTTGTTGCTTCAGATACTTTATTGGTGCCGTTACCCTTCACGGATTGCCGCTTGTGGATTAATGTGCACCTACCGGCCGTGACGTGATATTTACTGTTCCGCAGAACTGCCCACTAGGGGCGCTCGCGAGCATAGACTGCCTGCTTAGTTTAAATGAATGGTACCATTCCTAGGTTTAACTATCTCTTATTTACTCTAAAAGTCTGATTCTTGCAAGGACCCTTGCGAATCAGACCGTGTCATTATTTGCCAGTTGTGTTTATGTATAAAACCTATGCCTTTCTCCTTAAGTTTCTATACAGTAAACTTACTCCCTTATATTTAAATATATTCACTGTGTGGAGTGTATTTTCTTGTCTGGAGGGACCGTCCACAACAGCAGGTAATTCATTGTTATATTGTCACTGCATATTGTATGCTTGCTATTGTGACCCCAGCCCAGCAGAGGTCACAATATCCCACTTACCAGACTTCTGATGTGTCAAGGGAGGGTTTGAGCTAGTTAAACAGGGGTGAGCTGAGCCAAAGGAGTGTAGGACCCAAATCAACCAGCTTCGGGGGTAGCGCTACACAAATAATAATGTAATTATAATAAAAATTATTCAATAATGTAATCAAATCAAAAACACTGAAATTTTCTCAGTTGCAGAATTGTCGCTGTCATTACTTTCAGTGTTTGATGATGAATGTCCACACATATTGCAATCGCTCAATTCTGCAAGTGATTATAATTTATTATCGCTGTTTTCTAGCTGGTCTAAAACCACTTTTGACATAAAGGGACAGTTTTTGGTTGCTATGGACAATCTACAGTTTCCAGGCAGAAAGAACAGTATTTATAATATAAAAGGGCATGCAGGACACTGGACAGACCACTAGGGACAAAGGGCATGTGTAAGTATTTGATGCAGTACTGTAAGATTACAGTATACTGTATCTATACTGTGTTTTTACTTTTTTGAATTTTACGTCGTACTCCACCCATGTGCATCGCGCCGCTCAGGAACGGAGCTTGGCGGCACTCGGCAGTCACCAGTGTGTGAATCGAGCGAGGAAACAGCTCGCACACACAGCGGGGACACATCACAGGATCCAGGAGACAAGGTAAGTAACTTCCCCTGTATCCTGCAATGCGATCCAGAGTCTGGCTCGGGGTTACCACTTTTGGTATGTAAAATTCAACCCGAGCCAGACTTGGGAATACCGCTAGGCAGATTAAGGTACAAAATGTATAGGCTTTAGAATCACTTTAAGAAATAAACTCTAAGAAATAAACTGTAGATAGAAGCTTATTCTTAGGGCTCATGCACACTATACGCTCTTGATGCTTTTTTTCCCTACAGGAGTTTAGAGGCAGCAAAAAAAAAGCTGCGTTTTGCATGAGTGTTCACAGGTCTAGTGTTAATAAATTCTATTGTCCACAATTCTGACCATTAGAATGCATTAGTGTGGGAAGGCACCTAGCATTAAGGTGTTTTTTTTCTGCTCAAAAGCTCCTCTCCTGTATGCACAAATTATGTATTTTTTTTTCTGCCTCTAAACTCCACTGCCACTAAACTCTTGAAAACGCCTACAGTGTGTTTGGACACGTAAGCTAAGGCCGGGTTTACACTATTGCGAATTGGATGCGGGATCACCACATCCAATTTGCAATAGCAGGAGATTGTGACTGGCTCTCTATGGAGCTAGTTCACATATCTCTGATGCGGCTCCAGCGCCAATTTTTTTTGCTTTCCCGATCAACATATCCCACCCCCTGAGTTATTACCTGGGGGTGGGGTGGGGTGGAGGTCGGCGCATCTTGGAATGTTGACCCTGGGCTCTGGATGACCTTTTCCCGGTGTCTTGTTGAGCTAGTTCCCCTATCGATATGGTTCCCTGCTTGACGAAGCCCACGGAAATCTCCGAACTTTATCAGCTGTACACAGCGCATTCGCGTGATCCAGGCTCATTCCTTAACATCCCCGTGGACTTGGAGGATGTTAAAAAAAGAGCCAGGAGGCCGCGCGAGCGCAGCGATGACGTGAGCCCGACTGGCCACTTATAGCGAACTCCACGTCGCCCTGGACCTGTTGCTACAGCTGATCAGGTTTGGTGATTTCCGTCGGCTCGGATTGCGCAGTCAAGGGGGGAACCATACTGATAGGAGGAACCATATCGGCAGATCACCGGCATTGCTGTACTGTCTCCCTTTATATTGTATAACACTGCACAAACTTTTGTCACCTTATAATTACTGTAGTATAGTAATAATAATAATGAGTGACAATGGGAATGATTTACTAAATCGTAGCCAATCAGCTTCTAACTTCAGCTTGTTCACTTAAGCGTTGACAAAATGACCTGGAGGCTGATTGGTTTCCAAGTAGAACTGCACCAGATTTTGCAATCTCCAGTTTTAGTAAATCAACCCCACAGTGTCTTGTTGACACAACATTGGCACAATATTCTGCACACACTCCGTCTTCCTCTAACAGACAAGGGCATTGAACTTATCGTTCGTGATGATGGAACTCCATTTGCTCTTTCACAGTAGCAATATGTAATTTTAGCTCTCACCTTCATGTGCATTGCCATTGAAAATCTGAAATAAAGTAAGGCATTAAAGTAACAAACATACATTTTCAATTTACCTGTCCATGTTTTTGAAAATATTGCATTTGCTGTCCTTTGCAGTGAGTTGAAAAGCCAGCGCAGAGTGGTGACTTTCTAAGACGGCCGTGTCATTGTAAAGCAAGGCTAATTCACTGCCTGCGTTGCAGAGGAAAGAGTTGGTGCGTCCAGGGTGATCAATATCATGTACCGTGGCAGCTATCAGAGCGGCTACCTTATCCAGCTGGTCAAGGCTGGCCTACAAAAAGAACTGTAGTGGTCATCAATTTAGCACTATACAACAGTTGTACGTCAGATGCAGCTTTAACATACACCCCCCCCCCAAATACCCAATCCCTGTTCATAGGTTCATTCACAGTACTAACAACTGATTATTAAAGCGGAGTTCCGGCCACAATTTCACTTTTTAAATATAAATACCCCTGTAATACACAAGCTTAATGTATTCTAGTAAAGTTAGTCTGTAAACTAAGGTCCGTTTTGTTAGGTTGTTACAGCATTTAGACACTTTATAAAATAGAAATTGACTGGGGCCATCTTAAGTGTGGGCATCATGAAGCCAGACTGTATGACTTCCTGAATTTCAGCCTTGCAGATCTCGCACATGCTCAGTGCTGCACAAGCAGTGTCAGATCAGGTTTCAGCACCTGTGCTGTCCAAGTCACATGATTCTTTGAGACTGGGGAGTGCACAGACTCCTGGAAAGTTACACCCACTACATTCCCAGGAGTCTGTGCGGTGTAGGTTAGGAAGCATTAAGCACCTAGGTGCAGGAAGTGGGAAGATTAACTATTCTGCCTAGCAACAACACTTTGAAGGCATCTAAAAAAAAACATTTTTTTCGTAAAGGACTAATGACATTTTTTTTAAACTACTGATGTAATGTTATATTTATGGGTGGAACTCCACTTTAAATTGGAATTTTCAGAAACTACAGGCAACTCATCTGGGTTTATTTAAAGCAGATGTGCAGATTCACACCTGGTGGCACATAGTACTGAAACATGAATGTATAAGGGCTCACGTCCTTAACCGGGCGGTGACATAATAGGGGGTGGGGCCTCCAGATGATGTCACCCAGTGACCCCGCCCCATACCAATATAAGTAGTGGCACACCGCGCACCCAGCATTAGAGCGGGAGAGACCGTTGAGTCAAGAAGAAGAACAGCGGAAAAGACCTGGCAAAAGAGTGAGAAGCCAGTGGAGAAGACCCGGCAGAGGCAGAAGACAGCAGACAGAGGGAGAAGAACTGGAGAGGGCTAGAAGACATCAGCGAAGAAGACCCGGACAGGGGAGAAGTACCAGCAGAGGCAAAAGACATCAGCGGAGGAGGCAGAAGAGCCGGAAATGAGAGAAGGAATCAGAAGAGATGCCGGAGCTGCCTTAAAAAGTTACTTTAAAAACCTATGTACTGCTTTTTTTTCCACTTTTTTTTTTAGGTGAATGGGTAGGGGTACAATGTACCCGATACTTATTCACATAGGGTGGAGGGCCGGGATCTCGGATACCCCTTTAACCAGATTCCGATAAGCCCCCTGCCCGCAGACCCCGACAACCAACAGCTAGGGTTTTCGGGAAGAAGCCCTTGTCCTCATCAACATGGGGACAAGGTGCTTTGAGGTGGGGGGGGGGCGCTTGCTCGTCCCCACCCCCTTTCCTGACCTGCCGGGCTGCGTGCTCGGATAAGGGTCTGGTATGGATTTTGGGGGGAACCCACGCCATTTTTTCAGCGTGGGGGTTCCCCTTAAAATTCATGCCAGACCGAAGAGCCTGGTATGCTTTTGGAAGTGGAACCCATAACACTTTTTTTTTATTTGGCGTGGAGTTCCCCCTAAATATTAATACCAGACACAAAGTGCCTGCATGGTGGGATCAAAGTCGAATCCCCATTCATTAAAGTTGGACTTCAAGTCACAGGGCAAAGTCAGATCCACAGTGGTACGAATGTCGTAAGCTGGGTTCACACTGGTACAACATGACTTTTGTACTACTTTGCCCTGCGACATCGGTCCTACTTCCATCTGCTTGAATGAGCAGAATAAGATTTTGCGCCGACTTTGAGATAGTCTAAAGCCCCATACACACTATCAGTTTTCCTGCTGGTTTTCTCTTCAGGTTTACCAAAACCATGTAGTACAAGGACCTGCCTGATTGCATTCAAATTGAAACGCTTAAGGTTTGACCTCATATTAGATGGTTTTGGTAAACCTGAAGAGAAAACCATCAGGAAAACTGATAGGCCTCGTACACACGGCCGAGGAACTCGACGTGCCAAACACATCGAGTTCCTCGGCCAGTTCAGCACTGAAGCCGCCGAGGAGCTCGGCGGGACGAGAGCTCCCATAGAACAACGAGGAAATAGAGAACATGTTCTCTATTTCCTCGCCGAGCTCCTCGTCGGCTTCCTCGGCCGAAAGTGTACACACGACCAGTTTCCTCGGCAGAATTCAGCCAGAAACTCGGTCGGAAGCTGAATTCTGCCGAGGAAACTGGTCGTGTGTACGGGGCCATAGTGTGTATGGGGCTTGACTGTTTCTTTGACCAATCAAAACAATCCTAGTGTCAGATAAATCCCCTTTGCTGCTGCTGTAATTACCATGTTGGATGGTTAGGACAAGGATCCAACATAAATGATATTCAATGGGCTGAAGTAGGACCAAAGTAGTGCAGGAACCTTTTTCATAGTCGGAACAACTTGTTTTGGACCAGTTAAGACCGCTCTCATAGGGAATCATTGATTTACACACGTCGTGCAACATGTGCAACATGTGCTCCCAAAGTCGGAGCGTATGTCGTACCATTGTGAACCTGGCCTAAGGCTCAGTTCACTTTGCCGCGACTTGGGATCTGACCCCAAGTCACATGACAATGTGAAATCCTATGTTAGTCAATGAGAGCTGTCTTAATTAGCACTACTGAAATCACTCCAACTTTACAAAATCTTCCTGTACTACTTTAAGGCGACTTCTATCCAACGTCTATCCAACTTCTATCCAAAGCCCATAGACTTTAATGGATGTCACCTTCAAGTCCTCATTATTATTGATGTATTGATGTTATTTGGATCTGACATTACAGGAAGATTACACAGGCATTGCCTGCGGTGTAGCCCCTCCCTCGCATCAAAGTAGAACTCAAGTCGTATCAAGTTGCCAACAAATAGCCAGGAAATCACCTGGCAAAATCGCACAGACTTCTGGTCACTTTCTAGTCACAGTAGTGAGAACTGAGCTTTAGTAAATCTGCCCCAACAAGTTTTGCCAAATGTTGTGTAGCACATATTCAAGTTTATTGATTGCCATAATAAAGAACTATTTCTCATGTACCCGAAATTAAATGGAATGGCGAAGTGAGGTAAAAAAAATTACGAAAAAGCAAACCCTTCTATTAAAAGGGCTTGTGACAACCATGAACAATGTTGAAGTAAACTGCAGAACACGTGGGCAGATACAATAAACATAAAGAAGGAAGAAATTACGAGAAAAAAAAAGAAGAAAATAGGGCAAAAGGAAAGGGCAAGGGATGGTGTACAAAGAGATGTGTCCCATCTCTTCCTCTGTCCCGCGAGTCCAGTCAGTTATTCTATTAAATGTTCTCCTGAAATGTAACATATCCAAGGGTCCCATATTTTTTTCAAATAAAGGAATTTTATCCTGTAATGTAGCCAACAAATTTACATTTATCATTATCCATAACTTTGAGAGTATTAGTGTGAATGGGATAGACAAAGTACTCCATGATCTAGCAATTGCTATGCTAGCTGCTAAAAATATGAAGGAGATCAGTTTGTTGGTATGTTTCGGTACCTCCTCTAATGCCCTGCCCAGTAATGCTTGCCATGGGGAGTTTTGGAGAGTAGTCTGGGTCATAGACTATATAAAGTTACAGACTGGAATCCAAAACCCTTGAGCACGACCACTAGAAATGGTAGTCTGTGTCATCCTGTGCAGGGGAGGTACCTGAGACAGATGCTGCTTTTTCTGTGATGCTGCTTCTCCTCTCCTGTTGTTGGATGCAGGGCTCCAACCTTAGGGAGAAGTACTCTGCTACAAGAAACTAGTTTGCCTTACCACACGTGTAGTCCACTCTCTCTCTTTCACTAACAGGACACTGAGCTCAGCCGCTGAAGCTAAAGACAGCTGATTGCGCATGCACGGTTAAGCACGCTGAATCAATATATCCGAGTGCTTGTACATGAAGTGTTGGGGCCCCACATCCAACAGTCAGATATCCTGTCACATAGGCAGGATGCAGCCCACAGTAAAAGCAACGTCAAAAGTAAAAGTCGTTTTTAATATAGAGACAAACCTGCAATGCATATGGATATTTTTTTTTAAATATCAACATGGGAATGACAAATATTAACTAACCCTTTAAGTAATTCTGAGCTATCTACATGTCATTTACTTGGTAATAGACAGTGGGCCCATTGTTCACACTGCCGTTGCTTCAAAGTCGTGACTTTGAATCCAAAATCCCTGTGCGACTTTACCAGAAGTCAATGCAAGTCATGTTGAAGTAGCACCAAGTAATGCAGGAACCTTTTTCTAAGTCGAAGCCACTTAAGTCGCACCGATTAGAACAGTTCCATTGCCATTAATAGGACGTGACTTGTCATGCGACATTGAACTCTCAAGATGAATGAGAAATCTCGGCAGTGTGAAAAGGGGCTTTAAAGAAAGATTAAAATAGTGTATCGTATAACACTCTTGTGAGCAGCTTTATGTTAAAAGTTGCCAACACCAAACACACTCCCTTTTAAAATGTGCAATTAAATCACTAAAACAATTGGTGCAGCGCTTCTTCAATATGTGATACCTTGTGCATCAAATGTAATAAATGTGCATTTAGACAACCATATACTATGTGCAAAAATTGCCAATACCCAAACAGTATGTATATATATATATATATATATATATATATATATATATATATATCAGTGTTGAATATACCGCTGAGGAAGTCACGGGGTGTGACGAAACATGTAGGGGAAGGATCTGAAAGGCTGACACTGAAGCTGTGAATACACAGAAAACACTGACGAGTGTAAAGCTGTCAGGACTGCAGAACTGGCAGCCAGTGGATCTGTGAGACACACGATAACAGAGGATATACTAAAGGCATAATATTTATTGTTCAAGTATGAGTGTATAAGTTTACAAGTATGTTATTAAAGCTTTTTTAAAAAGGATAAAGCATGATTGTTCATCCTTTTGCATGCTATTGAGTGGAGTATTGCTGGAGACTGGAGGCTGCTAAATAACAAGAGGATTGTCACTAAGGAGAAACACAAAGTTATATAAACTCAGTGCTTTTTTTCTCAGAAAATAGGTGCAGGAACTCAACCACGACCCCGTTCATATTTCACAAACAGTAGAAGGGTCTTAAAGGGGCATTAAATACCAAGATTGCATCCCATACATAGTGCAGAATTCAGGGGTTTACATACAGAGTGCAGAGCTGTCACTTGTAAACACAGAAACCAGACTTCTGTGTTTACAAGTGATTGTGGTGAGCAGGCATCAAAGGGTCTGAGCCAGAGGTGGTGGAACTGAGTTCCCCCAAGTTCCCCCTGAAAAAAAGCCCTGTATAAACTATATGGGATTGATGAAATATATATAAAAATAAGGTGAGGGCACACCCGGTGAAGGTGGCACGTAAAACTTAGGATAGGAGAGCACGGTGGAGTTGCTAAAAACGGACACTGTTATTACGGTAGATAAAGGATCACACATTGCAGAGTGAAGGTTTATCATTATTGATGATAAGTGGACTCAAGGAAAGCTGAGAAGCGAGCCTTAAAGAGACAAGCACTAAGACTGTTTCATTTTTTTTTTTTTTTTCAACATTGATATACATATTGTTGGATATTGTCCATTTTTACACATAAATGATTGTCAGAATGCACATTTATTACATTTGATGTACAAGGTATCACAGATTGATGAAGGGCTGCATCAATTGTTTTAGTGATTTAAATGTAAAAGAAAGGTAAAGTTATGAAATTAACACTATAATACAAATATTTTAAGGGAATTGCTTAACTTGTATACATTTTTAGGAATGGCCTTTTATTTCAAATGCCAAGAGTGATAAATAGTACATAGATCTAGTAAAGATAACATATTTCAAAACCTCCTTCAGTGTGAGGTTTTGACTTGAATCCAATAAAAAATCTCTGGAAATAACTAAAGATCAAAGTTCATAGAAGAGGCCCACGGAATCCTCCTTGCTGGAGGTTCTGACATGAGAAGCAAAGTCCTGCCTCTACCAAGATGGCCGCCTCCACAAGGACACAGCTCAGAACAAGGCAGAATTGTTTGGCCATGAAAAAAAGATCAGCTGCAGGGATGCCACTGGTGTCAAGTTCTTTGCCCTCTGACTGCCCTTTTTGGGCCCAGTTTCCAGAGTTCAGTTTCTCTTTAACATACCCGTATCTGATGCTGAAAATGGACGTACCTTTACACTCTCCTTTTGCAAAAAGAAGGCCGTGGCGTGCAGGACATCAGCAGCATGCGTGGAGTTGTGGTAGGAATTAGACGCATGGTAGTTGGCTTCAATCACTTGCAGCCAGGAACGGACAGTACTTTCCGAACAATTCAGAAACTCACCTACTCCAAAGCAGGTAAATATTTTAACTCCAAGGTAAACTAATGGCCTACAAAAAACAAGCAAAAATATGATTAAAGCTCTTGGCCATGTATTACAATTTTTCAAACCTGAATACAGTTTAAGGATTCCAATCGTTCAAAAGCCATATAATTTATAAGTACCTGTATTTTGTTTTACAATGAGGGTTTAATATACAGTACGGAAACACTAAAAACACATTTTAGACTTTTATATTTTTTTAAGAGAATGCCAAAGCTCATAAACGTAACCTTTAACCTTAAACTGTGTAAAGGGTTCCTTACTGTTAGAGCAGTAAGTATGTGTAGCATTACCCCCAATGGAGCTGCTGGATTTTTGGGCGGCGTGTTACCTCGTGGCTCCTTCGAATTTTCTAGGGTGAGTGATGCGTATGTGCATAAACAGAAGTAAAGGAATGTCCACGACAGGTGCTCTTTTGCTGTGCTCTTTATTACCCAGCCGGGTAAAAACAATAAACTTGCAGTGAGGAAAGTAAAGTTGAAAGGAGGAAGGACAGCAGATTCAGGCGTAATGATAGGAAACAGTCCTGCTCCCAAACGTAACACTTTTCTTCACCACTCCCGCCAGAGTGGGTTCAGTGCACCCGGACAGGCCTCTCTCACTGACCTGGCAGCCGAAGTATCACTCTGACAATTATAGGAATAAGTCTCTGCCACAGACCCTCCTTGGTGAACTTGAACTTGGGAGAAAGTCTCTGCCACAGACCCCTCTCAAAGAGCCTCAGAAGATACCTCTGCCACAGGTCCCCTCTGGGTTACGTCTGGATCTCCTTGAAACTTGTCGCCCAGGTACCGACTGACAGGTGATTAGTCCCGCAGTGTCCAGCTACCTGTGATCCCAGGTGGTTTCGTCCAAGCCCTATTGGACCGCCAGCCTCTCAATGGCGCTCCTCAGACCGACTCCCCACCGAACAGCACACAGCTTGGGATATTTAAAAGGGGGAACCCAGCCACTCACTGGATCCTCATTGCTGGTTCAGATGCCCTGGACCAACATGGTCCCGGAACCAGGAACACTGCGTAGCACGCACGCTCTGGCCAGGTAGGCCATAGCGCCGGGGCGCCGTGATGTGGTCACCCTAAAGGTGGGTGCCACACTGGACGAAGAAAGACCCAGAACAATGGTGTCCGTCCCACAAATACCCCTCTCCAGCATGCACAGCGAGGACAAACTCTCAACATTGGCTAAATAGTTGGAAACAACTGCGCTAAGATGAGCGATCGGGATTAATAAGCAGCAATTAGGTTGTGTATAAACAAAATTAACAAATGAAAAAAGAAAATAATTGCGCTAAACCCAAATACACACTTGTATTAAGCAAGTGTATGTGAAGACCATTGTATCTAAATGAATGATCCAATGGAATCAGGAAGTCAGGGTTTCCTACCCTGCTGATATTGATATATGTAAACCCAGTGATCAACAACATAAACAGTGATAAACCATAACTTCAGATAATTGAATAAACAGTAACAATATTAGTGTTTAAAAAGTCCATAAAGTCCAAGACTAATTTTAAATTAGATAGTAAGTCCATATAATGAATAAAAACACCCGTGAAGATTCCAGAAATATTGCAATTAATACACCAGACGTGAATCCTCCACCGATCATGCAGCTGCTTACCAGATATCTGGGTCCTGCCGGACCACTATCCACATATCTCTCAACCAGAGATTTTGTAAGGCAGTAGTAACTCCTTCAATGCACTAAACCACTCCGTGCTCAACGAGGGATATAGAAGACAACAAGACAGAGCTCCACATAGCATAAATCCGGGTAATTTATTTTTAAAAAAACAGTAGTAAGCATATGTACATACAACTCACATTTGGGTTGAATAAACCAGCATTTGGCCTGTAACGCCGGCCGGACGTGTCCAGGAACAAAAAGAGGCCACTCGTTTTGGAGGAATGAAGGGGATGGCGTCCACACGTCACTCAATCCACCCGACGCGTTTCGTGACAAGATCACTTCGTCTCGGGGTACGAGTGGCGTGGGACGCCACCCCTTTATATAGAAATACAAATACAATTCATTGATGAAGCAAATTCACTAACCAAGCCTCGTTCCGGGATTCCCCCATGCGCCGGAAGTGTATTGATCCACATCCGGGTCACAAGTCGTAACACCGCCCAAATGGGCGGACACCTGCGGGACATGTAGAATCCACTACGGCGAGGCGTGGCAGGAACATCTGAGAGGCGGGACCGCAAAGTCACTGCTCCGGATCTAGCAACACAGCTCAGCGCGTCGGATGGTGGGATATTGAGTATTGCACACGATCGTACTATATGCGCCATTAAACAACATCCAAACCACCACCCGGCCCGGGAACTGCATATGCCTATATACATTACATAAAAATTTAAACCATTAAAATTAATAAAACATTTAAAAATAAACATTGGATGCTGGGCTGCATCATAACGTTGTGAACCAAGCCTCATTATGGATTTGCCGCGCATGCGCCCATCTAAGTGGTTGCGCTCCACAGAGCGGCCCACCGCGATGACCCTGCACATCCAGGCACCTCCGCTCCCTCTAAGACAACAGCAGAATAACCTCACCACGTGAGGTATATAGCTGTTGGCAATTGGATCTGGCCATACTGGACATGTTCTTGACCCATCGGTGCATATCTTACAACCAAAGGAGTGTGACCCCTATCTAAATGACACACTATGAAAAAAACTTAGTTCAATATTACTAAATCCATATGGACATAAATTTTATAGAAAAGTATTCCTTATTCATAATGGTGTCTTAGTGTTGTGTGAGTGACCACACTAATTAAATGTAAAAATTAAAAGTTAGAAAAAAGTAATTATATAAAAAATTGATCGAATCTATTATGTGTAACCACACTAAACCAAAAGGTTATAAATACATATGTACAAAAAGTGAATCTTATTTTATTATATTATGTGAGCGTCATAAATTGATTCCCAATATTTAGTTGGGTTTCAGTGCGTGCACATTTCACTCCCGGTGAAGGGTGTTTTAGATAATAAAACTAATATTTAAATATATTAATTATATAAATTAAGAGTGAACAATTCATAATCAATATGGATATTGCACCAATGTTTTCAAATCCATGTCCAGCAGCACATCCATACTTCTATCGTTAGTATAGGCAATCTAGTTGTCTTCAGAGAGAGAACTAAAAATGTATAAAATATATCATAAACTAAAATCAGGCATTATTTATAAAAGCATTGATGTCGGTGTCCACATTGAGGCCATAGGGGAGATATGTCCTCAACCTGTGGATCCATGCCATTTCTGTTTTAGAGATTTCTCTAATTAGAGAGCTTCCCCTCCAGTTGGGCTTATATTTGTCAATGCCCACAAACAAAGTTCCTTCTGGGTTTCTATGATGAACTGAGTCATAATGTCTCGAGACCGAATGGTTTGGAAAGCCACTTCTTATTTTGGCTATATGCTCATTCAGTCTAATTTTAAGTTCTCTTTTAGTCCTCCCCACGTACTGAAGTCCACATGGACACTGAAGCAGATAAATCACCCCTTTACTAGAGCAAGTGATAAATGGTTTTACTTCATGGGTTCGTCCAGTGCTGGTGGAGGAAAATTGAGAAATCTTACGATCTTGGCATTTGTTTAGGGAACACACTTGGCAATTTTTACACCTGTGATAACCTGTGAGATTTTGCCAAAAAACTCGTGTTTCCTTGGGGGGATCCTGTACACTTGGGGCCACACTGGCCCCCAAGGAAGAGGCTCCTCGGAATATCACGGATGGTCTCACTGGCAACACAGGTGCAAGCACAAGATCGCTTTGTAATATATGCCAAGTGTGTTCCCTAAACAAATGCCAAGATCGTAAGATTTCTCAATTTTCCTCCACCAGCACTGGACGAACCCATGAAGTAAAACCATTTATCACTTGCTCTAGTAAAGGGGTGATTTATCTGCTTCAGTGTCCATGTGGACTTCAGTACGTGGGGAGGACTAAAAGAGAACTTAAAATTAGACTGAATGAGCATATAGCCAAAATAAGAAGTGGCTTTCCAAACCATTCGGTCTCGAGACATTATGACTCAGTTCATCATAGAAACCCAGAAGGAACTTTGTTTGTGGGCATTGACAAATATAAGCCCAACTGGAGGGGAAGCTCTCTAATTAGAGAAATCTCTAAAACAGAAATGGCATGGATCCACAGGTTGAGGACATATCTCCCCTATGGCCTCAATGTGGACACCGACATCAATGCTTGTATAAATAATGCCTGATTTTAGTTTATGATATATTTTATACATTTTTAGTTCTCTCTCTGAAGACAACTAGATTGCCTATACTAACGATAGAAGTATGGATGTGCTGCTGGACATGGATTTGAAAACATTGGTGCAATATCCATATTGATTATGAATTGTTCACTCTTAATTTATATAATTAATATATTTAAATATTAGTTTTATTATCTAAAACACCCTTCACCGGGAGTGAAATGTGCACGCACTGAAACCCAACTAAATATTGGGAATCAATTTATGACGCTCACATAATATAATAAAATAAGATTCACTTTTTGTACATATGTATTTATAACCTTTTGGTTTAGTGTGGTTACACATAATAGATTCGATCAATTTTTTATATAATTACTTTTTTCTAACTTTTAATTTTTACATTTAATTAGTGTGGTCACTCACACAACACTAAGACACCATTATGAATAAGGAATACTTTTCTATAAAATTTATGTCCATATGGATTTAGTAATATTGAACTAAGTTTTTTTCATAGTGTGTCATTTAGATAGGGGTCACACTCCTTTGGTTGTAAGATATGCACCGATGGGTCAAGAACATGTCCAGTATGGCCAGATCCAATTGCCAACAGCTATATACCTCACGTGGTGAGGTTATTCTGCTGTTGTCTTAGAGGGAGCGGAGGTGCCTGGATGTGCAGGGTCATCGCGGTGGGCCGCTCTGTGGAGCGCAACCACTTAGATGGGCGCATGCGCGGCAAATCCATAATGAGGCTTGGTTCACAACGTTATGATGCAGCCCAGCATCCAATGTTTATTTTTAAATGTTTTATTAATTTTAATGGTTTAAATTTTTATGTAATGTATATAGGCATATGCAGTTCCCGGGCCGGGTGGTGGTTTGGATGTTGTTTAATGGCGCATATAGTACGATCGTGTGCAATACTCAATATCCCACCATCCGACGCGCTGAGCTGTGTTGCTAGATCCGGAGCAGTGACTTTGCGGTCCCGCCTCTCAGATGTTCCTGCCACGCCTCGCCGTAGTGGATTCTACATGTCCCGCAGGTGTCCGCCCATTTGGGCGGTGTTACGACTTGTGACCCGGATGTGGATCAATACACTTCCGGCGCATGGGGGAATCCCGGAACGAGGCTTGGTTAGTGAATTTGCTTCATCAATGAATTGTATTTGTATTTCTATATAAAGGGGTGGCGTCCCACGCCACTCGTACCCCGAGACGAAGTGATCTTGTCACGAAACGCGTCGGGTGGATTGAGTGACGTGTGGACGCCATCCCCTTCATTCCTCCAAAACGAGTGGCCTCTTTTTGTTCCTGGACACGTCCGGCCGGCGTTACAGGCCAAATGCTGGTTTATTCAACCCAAATGTGAGTTGTATGTACATATGCTTACTACTGTTTTTTTAAAAATAAATTACCCGGATTTATGCTATGTGGAGCTCTGTCTTGTTGTCTTCTATATCCCTCGTTGAGCACGGAGTGGTTTAGTGCATTGAAGGAGTTACTACTGCCTTACAAAATCTCTGGTTGAGAGATATGTGGATAGTGGTCCGGCAGGACCCAGATATCTGGTAAGCAGCTGCATGATCGGTGGAGGATTCACGTCTGGTGTATTAATTGCAATATTTCTGGAATCTTCACGGGTGTTTTTATTCATTATATGGACTTACTATCTAATTTAAAATTAGTCTTGGACTTTATGGACTTTTTAAACACTAATATTGTTACTGTTTATTCAATTATCTGAAGTTATGGTTTATCACTGTTTATGTTGTTGATCACTGGGTTTACATATATCAATATCAGCAGGGTAGGAAACCCTGACTTCCTGATTCCATTGGATCATTCATTTAGATACAATGGTCTTCACATACACTTGCTTAATACAAGTGTGTATTTGGGTTTAGCGCAATTATTTTCTTTTTTCATTTGTTAATTTTGTTTATACACAACCTAATTGCTGCTTATTAATCCCGATCGCTCATCTTAGCGCAGTTGTTTCCAACTATTTTTCTATATTATCTGTATATACCTTCAATTGCAGCTTTGTTTGGTGATTCGTATAGGGTCACTATGGATATTTTTGACTTTCGATCAAATAGAATAGTCAATATTGCGGGGGTGTTTGATTCCACCCCAATACCCACCACTTCTGAAGTAAGTGGGCTCTTCATGAGATTGAAAAATCTCATGACAGCAGAAATTCATACCCAGTGGGACGTGGTTTTTTTGGAGACTTACGTCAAAAATGGGATGGTTCCTAGGAGCCTAAGGTGGGAGGTTAGTCCTCAAACAGATGAGTCTGACTTGATCGGTTGGGCCAAATATTTCAATGATGCTGGCACTTCCTTCTTGCGCTTTCTAGCGGAGAGGAAGAAAGACAAACTGATCAAGTTAGACTCTGAGATTAAAATGGTAAAGGAATCATTGATTCCTCATAAGAAGGAGGAGGAATATCAGGATTACTCAGCCAACCTCCAAAAAAATCTAGAAAAAGAGGACAAAGACCAAAAAGTCAAGAAGAAAAAGAAATACAACCGCGACTTAGAGGACTATAAGTCAAAGTTGGTATTTAAATGGCAGAAAAAAATCGCTTCAGAAGCAGAGGATAGAGAGACAATGGACACAACTCCACAAATCTCTGGTGCCCCCCCAGTGCCCTCACAGCGCACACTGGCTTCATCTAATAAAGGGGACCAACCTAGTACTTCTGCAGCTGCTCAAGCTCAAAAACCTAGAGTTAAGGTTAAAAATGCCAAAAAAGACACGGCCCAGCCCCACACCCCCATTAGAGGTCGACAGAAATTAAGAAGTCACAGATCAGAGTCTCAATTTCAACACTATAGGACTGACTCTCCAGTAGGTCGAGATCAGACAAACATGTTTAGAAACTCTATCCAAAGGGATTTTAACCCCCAAAACAGGAGAGATGGCACCTATGACTTCAATATTCCAACTCAGAATCGTTTCTTCCCTCTATCAGACCCAATGGGGCCTTATGGGCCTGGACCTAGGGAGGCTGCATATAGTAACTGGGAAAGATTCTTTCCCCCACCTGGTTTTGGACCACCTGATAGGGGTTATGGGAACTTTAGACCAGAAAATATGCAAGGACCTCCTCCATCCCGTTCTCCATACAATTGGGGTTTTCCCAGGAGCCATCACGGCCCAGCATGGCCTACAGAACCAAGAGAGGGACCAGAGGGGGGAGGAGAGCCCAAGCATCCAAAGAGAAAAAGAGTGTAGGTGTAGGTATCTACAACTTAAGCCAACAAACACTCACAGACTCTGAAAAAGCTTTGTTGGACAGGGGTTTGAAGTTTGCACCTCCGAGAAATCTGAGCAAATTTCAAACCTTTATGGATGTTCACAAGTTCTCTAGAAAATTGAGCATTAAAAGACACTTCTTAACGAATCCTATTGAAGAAGGGCCTCAGTGCACTTCAGAATATAGGCATTCTAATCTGTCCAATGCCTCTTTGTTCAATCCCGGAACCCTACCTGCTAGCATTAGGGTTTTTAGGGATGTTGTACTTAAGGATTTGGATAAGATGAAGATTAGGAAGGCCAGACTCAATAAATCTCTTGAGACAGGACTAGACTCATTGTGTTCCAACAAATCACTTGTCATTAGACCGGCGGACAAGGGAGGTGGCATCGTCGTCCTAGATAGATGCGATTATGATGCAGAGATGCATCGCATCGTGGACGATGATGCCACCTATACCCCTTTAAACCGTGACCCAGTCATTAAGTACAAACGCGATCTGGAGGTCATAGTAGATCAGGGCCTCCAGAAAGGGATTTTGAACAGAAAGGAGAGTCTGTTCCTAGTGCCGGTGGCTCCTCGCACACCGGTAATATACTATCTCCCGAAAATCCATAAGAATCAAACTTGCCCCCCGGGACGTCCCATTGTTAGTGGGATTGATTCCATCACGTCCCGGGTGGGCAAGTACATTGATTTTTATTTGCAGCCATTGGTGCGCAATATACCATCTTTCATTGGAGATACAAAACAGGTGATCAACCTGCTGTCAGGATTATCCCCTAGGGAAGGTGTATGGATGGTCACAGCAGATGTGACATCCCTCTACACCATAATTCCCCACGATCTGGGCCTCGAGGCTGTGAGATTTTATTTGACCAGAGACTCAACTCTGGTCTCAGACCAGATTGAGTTCATCATGACCCTGCTTCAATTTGCAGCGAGTCACAACTATTTCTGGTTCGATAACTGTTTCTTTCGCCAGGATCGAGGAGTGGCCATGGGGGCCAAATACGCCCCCAGTTTGGCAAATCTCTTCATGGCCAAGTGGGAGGAGGACGTCGTCGATGATTGCCGAAGGCCTGAGGTCATACTTTGGGTTAGGTACATCGACGACGTCCTCCTCCTATGGGATGGAGAGAGAGATGACTTAGATCTGTTTATGAATTCCCTCAACAATAACACCAGAGGCATCAGATTTACTTTTTCTGCAAGCCAGAGTCTGGTTAATTTTCTGGATCTGAATATTGGCATAATAGGAGATAAGTTCGTTACCAGTACTTTTTTTAAACCAACTGATAGGAACTCGTTCATACCCCTGGACAGTTGCCATTATGGTCCATGGTTGAAGGCAGTCCCCCAAGGACAGTATACCAGGATCAGACGCAACTGTACAGACGTTGAAGTTTTTGATACTCAGGCTGCTGTTCTATCAAAAAAGTTCCTTGAGAAGGGATATGATCCACTTGTATTGGATGAGGCAGTACAATCTGCCCGTGATATGAATAGGGAATCCTTGCTAAAGACTCAAACTAAACAAGTGAATAACACCTTTTCTCTACCATTCATAACCACCTTCTCAGTACAACATCGAAATGTTAAGCATTTGATTAGGAAACATTGGCATATATTACAAAGCGATCTTGTGCTTGCACCTGTGTTGCCAGTGAGACCATCCGTGATATTCCGAGGAGCCTCTTCCTTGGGGGCCAGTGTGGCCCCAAGTGTACAGGATCCCCCCAAGGAAACACGAGTTTTTTGGCAAAATCTCACAGGTTATCACAGGTGTAAAAATTGCCAAGTGTGTTCCCTAAACAAATGCCAAGATCGTAAGATTTCTCAATTTTCCTCCACCAGCACTGGACGAACCCATGAAGTAAAACCATTTATCACTTGCTCTAGTAAAGGGGTGATTTATCTGCTTCAGTGTCCATGTGGACTTCAGTACGTGGGGAGGACTAAAAGAGAACTTAAAATTAGACTGAATGAGCATATAGCCAAAATAAGAAGTGGCTTTCCAAACCATTCGGTCTCGAGACATTATGACTCAGTTCATCATAGAAACCCAGAAGGAACTTTGTTTGTGGGCATTGACAAATATAAGCCCAACTGGAGGGGAAGCTCTCTAATTAGAGAAATCTCTAAAACAGAAATGGCATGGATCCACAGGTTGAGGACATATCTCCCCTATGGCCTCAATGTGGACACCGACATCAATGCTTTTATAAATAATGCCTGATTTTAGTTTATGATATATTTTATACATTTTTAGTTCTCTCTCTGAAGACAACTAGATTGCCTATACTAACGATAGAAGTATGGATGTGCTGCTGGACATGGATTTGAAAACATTGGTGCAATATCCATATTGATTATGAATTGTTCACTCTTAATTTATATAATTAATATATTTAAATATTAGTTTTATTATCTAAAACACCCTTCACCGGGAGTGAAATGTGCACGCACTGAAACCCAACTAAATATTGGGAATCAATTTATGACGCTCACATAATATAATAAAATAAGATTCACTTTTTGTACATATGTATTTATAACCTTTTGGTTTAGTGTGGTTACACATAATAGATTCGATCAATTTTTTATATAATTACTTTTTTCTAACTTTTAATTTTTACATTTAATTAGTGTGGTCACTCACACAACACTAAGACACCATTATGAATAAGGAATACTTTTCTATAAAATTTATGTCCATATGGATTTAGTAATATTGAACTAAGTTTTTTTCATAGTGTGTCATTTAGATAGGGGTCACACTCCTTTGGTTGTAAGATATGCACCGATGGGTCAAGAACATGTCCAGTATGGCCAGATCCAATTGCCAACAGCTATATACCTCACGTGGTGAGGTTATTCTGCTGTTGTCTTAGAGGGAGCGGAGGTGCCTGGATGTGCAGGGTCATCGCGGTGGGCCGCTCTGTGGAGCGCAACCACTTAGATGGGCGCATGCGCGGCAAATCCATAATGAGGCTTGGTTCACAACGTTATGATGCAGCCCAGCATCCAATGTTTATTTTTAAATGTTTTATTAATTTTAATGGTTTAAATTTTTATGTAATGTATATAGGCATATGCAGTTCCCGGGCCGGGTGGTGGTTTGGATGTTGTTTAATGGCGCATATAGTACGATCGTGTGCAATACTCAATATCCCACCATCCGACGCGCTGAGCTGTGTTGCTAGATCCGGAGCAGTGACTTTGCGGTCCCGCCTCTCAGATGTTCCTGCCACGCCTCGCCGTAGTGGATTCTACATGTCCCGCAGGTGTCCGCCCATTTGGGCGGTGTTACGACTTGTGACCCGGATGTGGATCAATACACTTCCGGCGCATGGGGGAATCCCGGAACGAGGCTTGGTTAGTGAATTTGCTTCATCAATGAATTGTATTTGTATTTCTATATAAAGGGGTGGCGTCCCACGCCACTCGTACCCCGAGACGAAGTGATCTTGTCACGAAACGCGTCGGGTGGATTGAGTGACGTGTGGACGCCATCCCCTTCATTCCTCCAAAACGAGTGGCCTCTTTTTGTTCCTGGACACGTCCGGCCGGCGTTACAGGCCAAATGCTGGTTTATTCAACCCAAATGTGAGTTGTATGTACATATGCTTACTACTGTTTTTTTAAAAATAAATTACCCGGATTTATGCTATGTGGAGCTCTGTCTTGTTGTCTTCTATATCCCTCGTTGAGCACGGAGTGGTTTAGTGCATTGAAGGAGTTACTACTGCCTTACAAAATCTCTGGTTGAGAGATATGTGGATAGTGGTCCGGCAGGACCCAGATATCTGGTAAGCAGCTGCATGATCGGTGGAGGATTCACGTCTGGTGTATTAATTGCAATATTTCTGGAATCTTCACGGGTGTTTTTATTCATTATATGGACTTACTATCTAATTTAAAATTAGTCTTGGACTTTATGGACTTTTTAAACACTAATATTGTTACTGTTTATTCAATTATCTGAAGTTATGGTTTATCACTGTTTATGTTGTTGATCACTGGGTTTACATATATCAATATCAGCAGGGTAGGAAACCCTGACTTCCTGATTCCATTGGATCATTCATTTAGATACAATGGTCTTCACATACACTTGCTTAATACAAGTGTGTATTTGGGTTTAGCGCAATTATTTTCTTTTTTCTCAACATTGGCTGCTGGGAAGAGCACCCAAACCTCGGCTGCACTGCTGCCACCTGCACAGCAGAATGGGCTCACAGCACAGCCAAGCTGAGACAGAGACCGCAATTTGCCACTAACAATCAGGATCAGAGTCTAACTACACTCTGATCTATACTTAAATTTGACTAGTGCCAGTACTACAAGGTACATGGGCGCTACATATGTGACACTCCTTTCCACAGTAGGTGGTGTCAATGGGGAGTGTCGTTAATTTCAAAAACTTTTGGAACAAGTTCTGGCAAGATACGCCAGACCTTTACTGCGCATTTGTGCCGCTGTCGTCAGCGGCTGCATGCAGGGTGAATATCTCCCAAACCGTGTAGGATTAGGAGATATTCACTTTACCTACAGGTAAGTCTTATTATAGTCTTACCTGTAGGTAAAAATGTCCAAGCGGAGTATACAACCGCTTTAACCCATGGTTTACCACATACTATCAGATTATGCGTTTATGGTATCTTTTCTGAAAGCACACCAAAAGTCCTGTATGCTGCATCTTTAGTGCGCTTTCAGAAAACGCGCCAAAAAACATACAATCTCATTAAACAGTCTATGGGAAATTGCAGGTTACCTACACAAAAAACATGGGCACACCTGCGCTGCAGCAAAAGCGCAGCTTGACAGCGTGAAATGCCTATTAGATGGGCATCTTAGCAAACACAACATACAGAGATATGGGAAATGGGAAATATATAATTATACACCCACACAGGATGAGCTGGATGGACGGGTGTCTTACCAACTATGTAACGATATATAATTATAAAATGTTGGTCTTGATTTAGATTTGTATTTTTTGGTGCTTTGTGGAATTAGATGTATTAAAACTTCTTTGAACAACACTCCAAAGACATGCTGGTAGGTAAATTGGATCTCGTCCAAATTGGCCCAGTATATATGTATATGTGTGTATGACTGTGTGTCCCTAGCATGTCATGATCCTACGGGGTAAAAATGACCACCCCAGCCAAGCAGATACTGGCTGGAAAAAGCGCCCAGAGGCGATTCAGTTTGCATGCGTTGCGCTATACAAGTCATTCATTCATTCATTTATGTTATGACCAGAGCTTTTTTTCTCAGAAAATAGGTGCAGGAACTCAACCACGACCCCGTTCAGATTTCAAAAACAGTAGAATGGTCTTAAAGGGGCATTAAATACCAGAATTGCATTACATATAGAGTGCAGAGTTCAGGGGGGTTACACACAGAGTGCAGAGCTGTCACTTGTAAACACATAAACCAGACTTCTGTGTTCACAAGTGATTGTGGTGAGCAGGCACCAAAGGCCAGAGGTGGTGGAACTGAGTTCCCCCTGAAAAAAAGCCCTGGTTATGACAACATAAACGTACTGAACATACATGCCTTTGCAGAGGTTCTGATATCACACCCACTTTAGGCTGACTACACACAGATGCCAAATGGGGGCTGAAGCGTCCCGTAGGAAGGAAGGGATGTACTGAACAAGGTACATTAACTTGGAAGAACCACTAATAATTTGTTTCAAAATGTCATTAACAGTAAATTATCTGTTTGCAATGAATTACTGAACCTTGCTTTTACTGCTCACACTGAAATAGCTTATTAATCTCATTAAAAGAGACACTACACAGACCCTAGTGCAAATTTCCTCCATAATTTATGTTTGGTACTATTAAAGCTGAACTCCCAGCAGATATAAAAGACAAATTAATACAGCACTGTAATCTTTTAAAGTGGAGGTTCACCCGGAAATGACAATTTTTAAGATTAGATTGATGCTCATTTTTCGTCAAGGGGAATCGGGTAGTTTTTTTTAAATCAAAGCCGTACTTACCGTTTTAGAGATACATCTTCTCCGCCGCTTCCCGGGTATGGGCTGCGGGTCTGGCCGTTCTTTCTTGATTGACAGTCTTCCGACAGGCTTCCGACGGTCGCATCTATCGCGTCACGATTTTCCGAAAGTAGCCGAACGTCGGTGCGCAGGCGCCGTATAGAGCCGCACCGACGGTCGGCAACTTCCGGCTACTTGTGACGCGATAGATGCGACCGTCGGAAGACTGTCAATCAAGAAGGAATGCCCAGTCCCAAAGACCCACACCCGGAAGCGGCGGAGAAGATGCATCTCTAAAACGGTAAGTACTGCTTAGTTTTAAAAAAAAAATAGCCGATTCCCCTAGACAAAATGAGCATGAATCTAATCTTAAAATTTTTTTTTAGGGTGAACTCCCGCTTTAAGCAAATGCAAACACTGTAGCTACTGGGATTTGACTTGCTATCAGCCTCTTGCCGTCCCTGTAAAACAGAGCTCAGACTTGAAGATGGATAATCTGCACAAGGAGCTAATCAGTTGTGATGCAGTGCTTGTGTGTGAACACGGATCTTGCTGAGAGGAGGAGGAAAGAGCAAACTGACAAAGCAATAGGTCTGCTGCTTCCCCTTTCACTGTCCAGTCGCGGTCTGGGGGAGGGACAAGACCTGTAAGTGATACTTGAAGCGGGGGTTCACCCAAAAAAAATTTTTAACATTACATTCAGCCGAGTTGTTAGAATGACAATCGGCTGTTTTTTTTATCTCCTTGCCATACATACCGTTTTACATATATATATATATATATATATATATATATATATATATATATATATGTTCAGCGCGGCTTTCGGGTATAATCTGCGGGACTGGGCGTTTCTAATTGATTGACATGCTTCCGACCGGCGCATACAGCGCGTCACAAGTTGCCGAAAGAAGCTCTATACGGCGCCTGCGCACCGACGTTCGGCTTCTTTCGGCAACTCGTGACGCGTTGTATGCACCGGTCGGAAGCCTGTCAATCAATTAGGAACGCCCAGTCCCGCAGATTATACCCAGAAGCCGCGGTGAACATATATATATAAAACTGTATGTACGGCAAGGAGATTAAAAAAAAACAGCCGATTGTCATTCTAACAACTCGGCTGAATGTAATGTTAAAAAATTTTTTTTTGGGTGAACCCCCGCTTTAACTGCAGCAAAGAAAAAAAACAGGTCTTTAGCCCCACCAGACAGGACTGTAAATCTCAGAACTGTATGGACAGAAATACAAATCCTTTGGCATATAAAACAGCTCCAGATATGAATTTCATCTGTGAATTTAGTTGTTTTCCAGAAGTTCAGCTTCACTTTGCGATACTGACCCCTGCACTTACCTTTTAGTTGTAACAGCTTCTAGTTCAAATATGTTAAAGTCCCAGGAATCCTCGTTGTCGAGTAACTGCGCTATACGAGGTGGAACGTCATTGATTGTAACTGGCACTGATAGGTGACTATGGCTGTGCTGCATATCTGTAATAATTAGTAATTCATTGTTAGTCCTTAGTAGCTCATTCATAAACCATGCAAGAGGTAAACTTGATCGATATAATATCTAAGGGTCTATCCACCCAAAATGCATTATTTACCTGGAGAGTTAAAACACCTATTTTCCTATAATGTTTGCAAACTCGAGTGGGACGATCCTTAAAGTGGATATAAACCCACTCTCATCCTTTCTAAACTACTGCCATAGTGCTGATCTATAAGGATATAGATGCCTCCTGCATGTATCCTTACCTGTCACATGTCTCCCCTCTGTCTGTTATAAGAACTGAAAAACTGCAGATTCTGTGGGTGGGCTGTTGTCTGGAGCTCGGTGGGTGGAGTCGTGATGTCAGTAGACTCCCCGCCCACCACTACACTCCACTTGTCAACATGCATTTTTTCCTATGTATTGCTTACACTAAATTATGCTATGATCACTAACATCCAGTCAAAATCCAGAAAAGTTACCACATGACTTCAAAAAAGGAGTGGGGGTGGGAATTAAAAAATAATGCCCGTCTCCAGGCTAGTGCATGAGATATGTGAATAACCTGTCATTCACAGCAAGGGGGCGGAACGGACTAAGGTTTTTCTCTGTAAGTCCGTTTTATTTCACTGAACAATAAAAGAGGATTTCTCAGAGCTGGATTAACTCTGTGTGGCAAGACTGGGCACAGATGATAGGAACTACTATACTGTACATTGTGACATCAAAAAGAATACATAAAAATGTTCGGGTTTACATCCACTTTAATATGAGTTCCCACACCTAGCAAAGCCATTTTGAGTATATTCCTCTACCTGGTTTAATTGCAATGCAATGCAATGAAAATATAGCGCTGTTTGGTGGCCCTAAGCGTTTCATGAATTTGTTCTACCCTTCAGGGGCAAATGCACTAAATAGCTGTGAAAAAAAACACAAATATATAAAGTAGAAAATAATATTGTATAAAAGTAATCTATCCAGGGTGCCTGACTTTCGAAAAATCATGGATAAAAGTGAAAGGAAACCTCCACCACTTTTATCCACGATTTTATATCTTCATTGGATGGTTTAGACCAGTTTTATATATACAGATTTTATCTTTATACAGTTTATGGACCGTGTCAGCTAGGATGGTTGTTATATATTTACCCTACAATGTATTATCTTGATGCAACGGTCATATGTTTATTATACGATGTATCATTTATTGCTGTTGCCAGTTTTCTACATACAATATTTGTTACATGTTTTCATTATGGACACAAATGTATGAATGAATTTCCTAACATGTTATGCAATTATTATTTAGCAATAAACATTGGGGTAGATTCAGAAAGATCAGCGGATCTTTCTGCTGGCGTAACGTATGTCATTTACGTTACGCCGCGGCAAGTTTTTCAGGCAAGTGCTTTATTCACAAAGCACTTGCCTGTAAAGTTGAGGCGGCGTAGCGTAAATCACCCGGCGGAATTCAAATTCGGCGGGTAGGGGGCGTGTATCATTTAAATGAAGCGCGTCCCCGCGTCGAACGAACTGCGTATGCGCCGGCCGCGACTGAATCCCAGTGCGCATGCTCCAAATGACGTTGGCAAATCGTCATGCTTTCGACGTCCAGCCCCATTCACGGACGACTTACGCAAACGACGTAACTTTTTAAAATTTGATGCGGGAACAACGGCCATACTTAACATAGGATACGCCTCATATAGCAGGAGTAACTATAAGCCGGGAAAAGCCTAACGTAAACGTCGTAAATGTACTGCGTCGGCCGGGCGTACGTTCGTGAATTTGCGTATCTAGCCGATTTACATATTCTAGGCGTAAATCAGCGTACACGCCCCTAGAGGCCAGCGTAAATATGCAGTTAAGATCCGACGGCGTAAGAGACTTAGGTCGGTCGGATCTTAGTCAAATCTAGGCGTATCTGATTCTATGAATCAGGCGCATAGATACGACCGGCCGGACTCAAAGATACGACGGCGTATCTCCTGATACGCCGTCGTATCTTCTCTCTTAATCTACCCCATTGTGTTTTATATTGACTGTGTTTCTGTTGCCGCACATACCTCATGTAAAGTCCCACCCCAGTTCTCTTTAGTTTCGATACTGCACAGTAGAATGTACAGGATACATCTACCGTATATACTCGCGTATAAGACGACCCGAGTATAAGCCGAGGCACCTAATTTTACCACAAAAATGGGAAAACTTATTGACTCAAGTATAAGCCGAGGGTGAGAATGCAGCAGCTACTGTAAGCGGAAAAGAGGGTAAACAATGCCCATTTGCAGCTTCACTGTGCCCATTGCAACTTCACTGTGCCCAACCTCACTGTACCCATCCTCACTGTGCCCATTGCAGCCTCACTGTGCCCGAGTCAGTGTTAAAAACATACAAAAACATACTTGGGGGGGCCACCAGTGCATAGGAGGAATCCCCTCAGTTCTCCCATATAGAGGAGTATATCTCCCAAGGTTGAGACACTAGGTTCTTTCATTCTATTAACAGGTTAGGACCCACCAATCCGGGGTACTTTGTCGCAGTAAGTGGGCTTAGCACTATATGACCATATAGTGTGACCAAACCCCCGTATTTTTGAATATGTTCAGGTGTTTTTAACTAGCCTTGTAGGATAAATGTCATTTTTGCATGTGTGCGCTATAATCTGTTTTGTACATTCATTGTTTAAAACTTGCGGTCTCCTCCTGGTCCCTTCCGTGATAGACGTTTCTCAGCAGACACAGTTCCGCCTATCACAGATGTTCTCTCATCCGAGGATGAGAGAATGTTTGTGATATGCGGAACTGTGTCTGCTGAGAAACGTCTATCACGCAAGGGACCGTGACTTTTAAACAATGGACGCCCATAGCCTCTCAATAATTTCAGGTACACTGACTCGAGTATAAGCCGAGGGAGGTATTTTCAGCTGAAAAACTCGGCTTATACTCAAGTATATACAGTATTTTTTTTTTTTTTTTTAGCCTGCGTTCACACTGAATGCTGGTTTGAAGTTGTGCGAGTTCAGCTGAATTTGCACAATTTTAACCACTTCCCGACCGCCGCATGTATATGTACATCCACAGAATGGCACGTACAGGCAGATGGGCGTACACGTACGTCCCCGCCTTTCCGCGGGTCGGGGGTCCGATCGGGACAGCCCCCCCGCTACATGCGGCGGTCGGATACCCGCGGGGAGCGATCCCGGACGACGGCCTGGCTATTCGTTTTTAGCCGCTCCGTCGCGATCGCTCCCCGGAGCTGAAGAACGGGGAGAGCCGTATGTAAACACGGCTTCCCCGTGCTTCACTGTGGCGGCGGCATCAATCGAGTCATCCCTTTTATAGGGAGACTCGATCGATGACGTCAGTCCTACAGCCACACCCCCCTACAGTTGTAAACACACACTAGGTAAACACTAACTCCTACAGCGCCCCCTGTGGTTAACTCCCAAACTGCAACTGTCATTTTCACAATAAACAATGCAATTTAAATGCATTTTTTGCTGTGAAAATGACAATGGTCCCAAAAATGTGTCAAAATTGTCCGAAGTGTCCGCCATAATGTCGCAGTCACGAAAAAAAATTCACTGATCGCCGCCATTAGTAGTAAAAAAATTTTTTTTTAAGAAAAATGCAATAAAACTATCCCCTATTTTGTAAACGCTATAATTTTTGCGCAAACCAATCGATAAACGCTAATTGCGATTTTTTTTACCAAAAATAGGTAGAAGAATACGTATCGCCCTAAACTGAGGGAAAAAAATGTTTATATATGTTTTTGGGGGATATTTATTATAGCAAAAAGTAAAAAATATTGAATTTTTTTCAAAATTGTCGCTCTATTTTTGTTTATAGCGCAAAAAATAAAAACCACAGAGGTGATCAAATACCACCAAAAGAAAGCTCTATTTGTTGGGAAAAAACAACGCCAATTTTGTTTGGGAGCCACGTCGCACGACCACGCAATTGTCTGTTAAAGCGACGCAGTGCCGAATCACAAAACCTGGCCTGGGCATTTAGCTGCCTAAAGGTCCGGGGCTTAAGTGGTTAAACCCGCATTTCAGTCTGAGTTTGGGAATAATTTTAGAGACATCTGTGCGGGTGTTTATTGAAATCGCCACCAAAAGTCGCCAAACGTAGTAGTAGTGCAAGAACAAACTTTGGGAATGGGCGCTGCGCCGCAAAGTCGGTGTCGCACCCATTCGGATGGTGCTGTTGCTAGCTATAGACAGCGATTTGACATGCAATTTGACATGTCAAATCGCATGTCAAATCGACCCAAAGTGAACAGGGGCTCAATGAGACCTATTCTCAGCTGCCAAAAGCTTTCAGCTGACTGTCTGTTTCCCCAGATCAGGGGTTGCAGGTGATTGGCTGCAGTCGCTGATTGAAGAAAACTTTCCAACATGTTTCTAATACAGAATAAGATTATTGACTTTTGTCAAGCAAAGACGGACACACACTGATTGAAATTCGGACATTTTCGATCAGTTCAGGACCAGCTTAATTTCAGGACACAACCGCAACCATTGCAAAAGTCAAAATGTTGTATGAAAACTTACTTTTTGAGAAAACATATTCATTTCCTGAAAGTCTTCTCAAACCATCCTGCAACAAATAAATATATATATTAGTACAGAAAGGATCTGCATGGTTATATAACAGAACTAATAAAGTGAGTATATATTCGTTAGAGGCAAAGATGAACATCTACAGAAGGAGACTGATCAGGAGGGGCACAAACCGCCATATCACCATCTAAACCTGACTGTTTGTGACAACAATCCAATTATTCTCAATGGGCCTATTGAGCGTTGTCAGTCGATGACAGTCATGTGAAGCTCAATTCTTTGGGGCAGAATCACATGTTTTTAGCCCGAATTACTTTTTCAGGACCTTGAAATTTACAAAAACTTTTTTTAATTAATTCTGCACTGACTGTCCATGAAATTGCCCCAGCCCCTGTTCAAAACCATCTGGGGACAAAACTGGGGACAGACTTGATTCAGGGACAGTGTCCTCAATCCGGGGACTGTGCCCAGAAACCGGGGATGTCTGGTCGGCAAAACTTTTTTTTTCCATTTTGTATACAGCAAAGGTGGGTTATAACCCCTGTCACTTTTTTTTCACCATTTGGGGCCCATTGCGGAGATTTCCCTTTACTTCCTGCCCAATAGACAAACAGGAAGTGAGAGGAAATCCCTGCAAATAAAGGCAATTCCTTGGTGGTCAATGGGGTTTTACTTTCACTTTCAATAATGGTAAACAAGACAAATCGAGAGAGGGGATCATCATACTAGTGGCAGGGGTAGAAATAATAATGTAATATGTGTTCTAATCAATCTCCACTCTGTCCAATTGTGTTCAGGTGGGGTGGTTTGGAGCCCCTTTTTTTTTCTTTTCTTGGGTTTTGTTTTGTTTAATGTGATTATGTTTGTATCATTTGTCTGTATTATCTCAATGTTATTTGCATATAAAAATAAAAAAAGGATCTGATTTTAAACAGACAAATTTGAAAGGAAATTCCAATACTTATAATTTAATAGTTAATATTAATTAGTTCATTCGGATTTTCTTTCTTATTTTCGAAACAAATTTTTAAACTTACGAATTTTCAAACTTACGAATTTTCAAACTTACGAATTTTCAAACTTACGAATTGCGATCATAGCCAATGACCCGAAAAACGAGAACAAAAAAACGTAATGAAATGAAAAACGAAAAAAAAAAATTTCAACAGTGCACGTGTCTACTAAACATACAATGGCTAGTAAACATACAGCCTAGGGAATGTTGGTTGCCATCATTTTATAATTGCTTACTGTCATCAGACCACCAACAAGGTCACTTGTGTGGGGATCCTCTTCTTTGGTTGCCAGCTGTGGAGAATAGAGCTCTGTGGTCCTCAGAATTTCCAACACTCTATCCAAGGCCTCTGCCACCGTCACAGGACTGTTCTCCTGAGCTGCATTTATTATGTTAATGACCTTATGAGACAAAACAAAGAGTCAATAATCATTTTTTCAGTGCATAGCACATAATAGGATAGATTGTTTCTTATGCCAATATCAATGAGTTTGTCCTTACAAAAATAGCTGCAACAGTCAGCCCAATGAGCAGGGCCGCTGATAGAAATCATGGGGCCCCGTACAGCCTACCTGATGGGGCCCCCTTCAGCTCCACCCCTGGTCCCGCCCCTGGTCCCTCCTTCAGCCCCACCCTGGCTCCGCCTGTGGCCCCTCCCCAGATGCCATATTGTGCTGCAGAATGTGCCACCCATGCCACCAATGCCGTAATGTGCTGCAGACACTGCCACCCAAGGCATAATTCTATTGGCAGCATGGGTGGCACTGTCTCTGCAGACAGCACATGCGTTATGGCATTAGCGTCATGGGTGGCACATTACGGCATAGGCGATTTGGCGGCATGGGTGGCACTGTCTCTGCAGGCAGCACGTGTTATGGGCAGACAAAGCCACCAATGCCACAATGTATAGGTGCCATTCCCAGAAAAAAAGCAAATAGCAGAGTAATGCAGTGTTACTAGAGGTGCCATGCTACAAAAAAACAGTGGTAGTAGATCTTGAAGCCCATTCTATTTGAGAGAAGACATCCACAGTGTATCTGTACAGCCATATCCAGGCTAACAACACTGGGATATCATGCCATCTCACTAAAACTGAATCCCCCACACACTTATCTATTTACAGTATTGCCTGCACTTCATTATAATTCACGATTGTAGCCTGCATGTGATCCCGGTGTGTGCTTTTTACGTTGTCCTTTGTTTTTAACCTTATAGTGCTGTACATTTACCTTAGCATGCAAGGGAAACCTAGTCTGAGAGTACTATGGGGCTCTTGTTGCTGACCTGCTTCAGAAAATACTAGTTTTCAGGCTGATCGTTTTGGCTTAAAACTTTCCTTGTCACAGGCTTAGATTATGCATGCAGCACTTTGGTGCTAAACTTTCGATCTGCATTCTTGGGACTCAAATTATGGAAGCATAACAGACAGGAAGCTAATGTTTTCAGGAGAGGTCAGCAGTAGCAGCTTCTCTGTTACTCGAACTCTAGGTTTCCTTTAATCAACAGTTTTACTACTTTGCAATGGTTTAGTTTTGCTGAGTGCCAAATCTTCACCGCATGTTCAGTAATCCGAGAACTAATGGCAGAGTACACATGCTAAATTTTTTTCCCTCACGTTCCCTTATAGATACTATTCCAACTCCGGTGGAGAGAGAGAAATTCAGAGAACATGTTGGAGCTTCTGAACGGCGTAGTCGCCTCACTGCTCGTTCTTCACGAGGTGAGAGAGGAATCAAAATCACTCTGCCGAGCAAAGGAGCCAGGAGGTGACGGCACTAAAAAAGTCTTGAAGACTTGAGCCAGCATGGCACTAGGAGCGGGCGCGGATGAGGTATTCTTCTGTGCCCAAAATACGAGAAATAGTCCCTCCCCTGCCGCGGCCACCACTGTCGCTACACATAAGAATGAACATAGCAAATAATTAAAAAAAACGTAAAATGTACAGAGGGGGTTTGGTGCTGGACGATGTTAAGGGACCCTAATCTGTCATGTTTTTTTTTTTTTTACATTTAACTTACTATTTTGTTCAGGTTGCCAGGCCCCCCTGCTGGCCGGGCCCGGTACAACTGGGCCAGTTGTACTGGCCTATCAGCGGCCCTGCCCATGAGGTATCTACTCACCCTACTGCATTATGCATATCCATGAAGTAGGGCCCATTATATATGCTCTGCTTCAAAACAAATGCTTGTGTTCTGCCGCATGGATTTTTTTCCGACAGAATGTTGGCTCAAACTTGTCTTGCATACACACGGTCACACAAATGTTGACGGAAATTGCGAACGTCAAGAAAGCGGTGACACATACGACAAGCCGAGAAAAATGACGTTCAATAGCCAGTTCAATTTCCGACAACAAGCTCCCATCGAACATTTGTTGTCAGAAATTCCGACCGTGTGTACACGGCATTAGTGTGACAGACGCCAACACAGTGCAGAGCTGGCATCACATTAAGGCAGTGTTTCTCAATTCCAGTCCTCAGGCCCCCCCAACAGGTCAGGTTTTCAGGATTTCCATTATTTTGCACAGGTGATTTGATCAGTTTCACTGCCTTAGTAATCACCACAGCCTTTTCATCTGAGGGAAATCCTGAAAACCTGACCTGTTGGGGGGCCTGAGGACTGGAATTGAGAAACACTGCATTAAGGCAATAAGAGAAAATGCCTTTCCCAAAAGAATGATGCGCCCCTTGCACATCCTTCAAATGGCATTTTATATTTTGTCCTTTACAGTAAGGGCACCATATATCTCAGGGATTTGCAATTAGCGGACCTCCAGCTGTTGCAGAACTACAAGTCCCATGAGGCAAAGCAAGACTCTGACAGCCACAAGGACGACACCCAGAGGCAGAGGCATGATGGGACTTGTAGTTTTGCAACAGCTGGAGGTCCACTAATTGCATACCCCTGATATTACAGGGAGTGCAGAATTATTAGGCAAGTTGTATTTTTGAGGATTAATTTTATTATTGAACAACAAACATGTTCTCAATGAACCCAAAAAACTCATTAATATCAAAGCTGAATATTTTTGGAAGTAGTTTTTAGTTTGTTTTTAGTTTTAGCTATTTTAGGGTGATATCTGTGTGTGCAGGTGACTATTACTGCGCATAATTATTAGGCAACTTAACAAAAAAAAAATAGATACCCATTTCAATTATTTATTTTTACCAGTGAAACCAATATAACATCTCAACATTCACAAATACACATTTCTGACATTCAAAAACAAAACAAAAACAAATCAGTGACCAATATAGCCACCTTTCTTTGCAAGGACACTCAAAAGCCTGCCATCCATGGATTCTGTCAGTGTTTTGATCTGTTCACCATCAACATTGCGTGCAGCAGCAACCACAGCCTCCCAGACACTGTTCAGAGAGGTGTACTGTTTTCCCTCCTTGTAAATCTCACATTTGATGATGGACCACAGGTTCTCAATGGGGTTCAGATCAGGTGAACAAGGAGGCCATGTCATTAGTTTTTCTTCTTTTATACCCTTTCTTGCCAGCCACGCTGTGGAGTACTTGGACGCGTGTGCTGGAGCATTGTCCTGCATGAAAATCATGTTTTTCTTGAAGGATGCAGACTTCTTCCTGTACCACTGCTTGAAGAAGGTGTCTTCCAGAAACTGGCAGTAGGACTGGGAGTTGAGCTTGACTCCATCCTCAACCCGAAAAGGCCCCACAAGCTCATCTTTGATGATACCAGCCCAAACCAGTACTCCACCTCCACCTTGCTGGCGTCTGAGTCGGACTGGAGCTCTCTGCCCTTTACCAATCCAGCCACGGGCCCATCCATCTGGCCCATCAAGACTCACTCTCATTTCATCAGTCCATAAAACCTTAGAAAAATCATTCTTGAGATATTTCTTGGCACAGTCTTGACGTTTCAGCTTGTGTGGCTTGTTCAGTGGTCGTCGTCTTTCAGCCTTTCTTACCTTGGCCATGTCTCTGAGTATTGCACACCTTGTGCTTTTGGGCATTCCAGTGATGTTGCAGCTCTGAAATATGGCCAAACTGGTGGCAAGTGGCATCTTGGCAGCTGCACGCTTGACTTTTCTCAGTTCATGGGCAGTTATTTTGCGCCTTGGTTTTTCCACACGCTTCTTGCGACCCTGTTGACTATTTTGAATGAAACGCTTGATTGTTCGATGATCACGCTTCAGAAGCTTTGCAATTTTAAGAGTGCTGCATCCCTCTGCAAGATATCTCACTATTTTTTACTTTCCTGAGCCTGTCAAGTCCTTCTTTTCACCCATTTTGCCAAAGGAAAGGAAGTTGACTAATAATTATGCACACCTGATATAGGGTGTTGATGTCATTAGACCACACCCCTTCTCATTACAGAGATGCACATCACCTAATATGCTTAATTGGTAGTAGGCTTTCGAGCCTATACAGCATGGAGTAAGACAACATGCATAAAGAGGATGATGTGGTCAAAATACTCATTTGCCTAATAATTCTGCACTCCCTGTATATCTGATCAGTGGATGGTGCTAACATCTCTCTTAATGAAAGCAGACAGGAAAAGTGTACATATGTACTGTAGCACCCTTTGTCGTTACCTTTGTAATGGGAGCCTCTATGGTCATGGTGTGAATCCGTGCCATTGATGAATACCTGTGGTTCTGTAAACTGGCTGCTGTAAAGTAAACACTAAATTGTTATTATCAAGGCTAAAATATATAAAATTACATGTGACATACTGCTTTAAAAGAAATACATAGTAAGGTAAATCTGTAGATTGCCACTGCTGATTTCTTTCAGAAAATGCTAATTGCCTGGCAAGTTCTAGCTTCATTACTTCATAAATTACGCAAAGTCCTCTGGAATTCTTCTTCAAGAAGTGCATTTCACACCCCCCTCCCCAATATTTTATTGAAAGACTTCAAGTATAAGTACAGGGACAACAGTACAATCACAGCTTCAAAGAACAATTAAATGTGGAAACACCACGTATATCAGACTTTTTAACAGCAATCTGAATAGAGCCAATGCACCAGGTTTACGTTGCTTGTGTTTTGGTGTTGGGTCTTAAATGTACAAGCTTTTGTCTCAGTGTATTGCTGGGCTTGAAGGACACAGGGGGTGTGATGTTTGTTAACCACTTGACCTCCGGAAGATTTACCCCCCCTCCATGACCAGGCCATTTTTTGCTTTTTGGCACTGCGTTACTTTACCTGACAATCCCACAGTCATCCAACGCTGTACCCAAATTACATTTATATAATTTTTTCCCCCACAAATAGACCTTTTTTTGGTGGTATTTGATCACTAGGTTTTTTATTTTTTGTGCCATAAAGAAAAAAAACTAACAATTTTGAAAAAAAAAAAAAAACAATATTGTTTTTACTATCTGCTATAAAACATATACAATAAAAAAATCTAAATTCTTTATACATTTTTGGTAAAAAAAAATCCCAATAAGCGTGTATTGATTCGTTTACGTGAACATTATAGCGTCTACAAACTACAGTATACATACTGATTTTATTTATTTTTTAATACTAGTAATGGCGGCGATCAGCGACTTATAGTGGGACTGTGATAGTAGTCTGACACTAACTGAGGCCCCGTACACACGACCGAGTTTCTCGGCAGAATTCAGCCAGAAACTCGATCGGAGCCGTATTCTGCCGAGAAACCGGTCATGTGTACACTTTCGGCCGAGGAAACCGACGAGGATCTCGTCGGGCCAAATAGAGAACATGTTCTCTATTTCCTCGTTAGTCAACGGGGAAACTTGGCTCGCCGAGATCCTCAGCGGCTTCACAAGGAACTCGACGAGCAAAGCGATGTGTTTTGCTCGTCGAGTTTCTCGGACGTGTGTACGGGGCCTCAGAGGTGCCTCTCTTCTCTTTTATACCCTGTAAAAAAAATGCTTTGATATACAAGTGCTTTGGATTACAAGCATGTTCCTGGAACTAATTATGCTCGCAATCCAAGGTTTTACTGTAGATTTTTTTTTTAAAGCTAATAGTATATGTTTACGACCCCTATATGATTATAATTTTAAGAATGTAAGTGTAATTAAATACTTTTTGAATATAATAAAAGTCTCATTGTTTTCATATAAACACACCATACCTATCACGTTTGTTATTTTATTTCTGTTGACTTACAAAATGGAGGTGGAAAACTGTACTGTAGCCTATATTACCAATTAAGGATTAGCTTCATTTTTGGAGACAAGTGCAAGGAATAGAGGAAATCACACTATTTGCTATGGACAGTGCTCCAGCTTTTACAAACCAACCCCACAACATTAGTGTCAACCTTTCTATATGGAAAATAATATATTTGTGAGGTTTGTGTTAAAAATGGAATTAAGTTATTTTCCTTACCGTCACTACTCCGTGATGTGATTGACCTTACATCCATTGACTCTTTCCTTCTGTTCTTATGTCTGAATGAGTGGGAATGAGACTCTAAAAGACAATTTAAAAATACAATTATATTTAAAGTGCTAAGAATGCAAACTTCAATATTTAGTTCACAGACTGCAATGAGTCTAGATATTCCCTTTCCTAAACAAATTAATATGGGCATCCTATACCAATGTGTGTGGGAGATTTCTATAATTTGGTTGTTTTTGGCAGCATAGGTTGAGAAACTTTATTTAAAAAAGAAGTATGGCCAAAGCTTTTTTGCCCATACTTCTTTTCTGGGTCACAGGAGTGCAATTACTTTTGCTCTACTGTGACCCAGAGATAGCTCTGAGCAGACCGAAAACTGAGCGATTGGCAGTCATGTGATCGCTCAGTTCTCAGTACTAGAACTGACGAGGGACAGCTGCAGCATCACACCGATGCTGCAGCATAGAGGTGAGGATGTGTTTGTTTTTGTTTTTAAAAATACTCAAACTTCTTCTTTAGAGCCGGTTCACACTGGGGCGGCACGACTTTGGGGGCGACTCGTTCTTGCCGAAGTCGTACAAGAACCTTTTTCTAAGTCGGAGTGACTTGCGTCGCTCCTATTAGAACGGTTCTATTGAATAGAATGGGACGCGACTTGTCAGGCGGCCGAGTCGCCTGATGAGTCGCCCCAGTGTGAACCGGCTCTTAATCATACACTTCAATCATATAATGCTGTAGGGATCTCCAAACTATGGCCCTCCAGCTTATGCGGAACTACACATCCCATGGGGCATTGTAAAACTCTGACATTCACAGACATGACGGAAATCGTAGTTCCTCAACAACTGGAGGGACATAGTTTGGAGACCCCTGCTGTAGAGTAAAGGAACCTTAAAGTATAATTCCAGTCAAATCCTGACTAAGGCTAAACCTACTCCCACCCAATTTCTAATTATTCTATCTTCCCTGTGAATGAAAAGATGCCTATACTTGCCTATTCTGAAGCCGCTCTGGTCACATTAATTGGGTCGCAGTGGCAGCCTCAGTGGAGAGGAGAGGCAGTGACAATGGCTGCAGAGACTGGGAAATGACGCATTGGCGTAGCGTAGGTTGTCAATGCCTGGGGCAAGGCAAGTGATTTGTGCCCCCTAACCTGTGGGCTTTTAGATCCCCCCACTCTGATCACACCCACCACGATACCCCCACCCTGATTACACCCCCCAGATAGCCCCCCACTCTGGTCACACCCCCCAGATAGCCCCAAAATTCCTCCACTCTGATCACAACCCCAGATTACACACTACCCCCTAAATTCCTCAACTCTGATCAAACTTCCGATTCAACCCATTCTGTTTACACCCCCAGATCACACCTCCAGATCTCCCCCTCCATCCCTCTACTCTATCACACCTCCAGATATCCAACCAGATCCCCCCACTCTGATCACACCTCCCTGATAACCCACTCCCCCATCACACACACAATCCCCCTCATCTTACTGGTCCTGCAGCAACAGAGAAATGAGGGTTAGCTGTGTCCCGCGCAGGCAGGAGAATATCTCCAGCAGGATTTCCAGTGGTGGTTGCAGCCACAGCAACCAACGGGCATCTTCCTCCACCCAGACCTTCTCCTCTAATTGCAGCCCTGTCTGCCTCCCTCACCCCCCCCCCCCCAAACACACACAGCGTGGTGCTCACTGCCTGCACACACTCGGGATCAAGAGCCACCTACCGCTCCGCCATCCTCTGCATGCTTGGATCCATTCTCCCTGCTTTCTCTGTGACAGTAGCTAAACTAAAACCTCCATGCTGTGCCCGCTCTCCTACTGGGCGCAGCATGGAGGTTTTAGTTTGTCTGCTGCCTGGGTTGCTTTGGATGGCCTATAGTGGTGCTGGCCCTGTCCGCACCCCTCTGAATGTTGCGTCCGGGGCTACCTCACCATCTGCACACCCCAGCTACACCACTGCAATGACATCATGTGACCAGACTGGAGCAGCTGTAGAGACATATTTTCTTTTACAGGGTAAATAAAATAGTCTTAGAATGGAGGCGGAAGTAGTTTTAGCCTTAGTTAGAATTTGAGTGGAATTACACTTTAAGAGTTTTTCCACTAAGACAGCACAGAGCAAAGCTGAAATGCAAATTCTGTTACCTATAGTAACCTATTAGTTTACATTTTCTGATGCCCAAAAATATGCTTGGGTTGGATGTTTTGTACTACTATACTATGCCATGTGTATTGCAAAAAAAAAAAGACACAGTTGCACAATCTTCGTGTTACAGCATTTCATTCCCTGTAGACAACATTCATGTAACGTATCGGTTGCTAAATTTTAACCTTTCAAGTTTACAAAGTTTCCATGGAGCACAGCCAGCCACTCATTACTGTAAACATATGTTGTACCACTTTTCTAACCTCCCTTTGCAATGCCAGCTTTACTTTATTTTACTTGCTCACAATACAGGTGTACTACAAAGTTCATCAATTGTCTCCACACTGTATTAAAGAAGAACCCATTAATTACAATTGGCATCCAAACTAAATCTAACATAGCTCCAAATGCAATTGTAATAGAAACAAGTTTACGCGTGAATATCAGAAAAAAAAAACATACTGGGATAGATTCAAGTATCAATTACGCCTGCGTATCCCTAGATACGCAGCGTAATTGCTAAGTAGTGCCGGCGTATCGACTTTCCTGATTCAGAAAGCTCGATACCCCGGCTTAAGCCTAAGATACGAATGGCATAAGTCTCTTATGCCTTCGTATCTTAGGCTGCATTCTTGCGGTGGCCGCTAGGTGGCGCTCCGTTACTTTTCAGCGTAGAGTATGCAAATTGCATACTAACGCCAATTCTCAAACGTACGTGCGCCCGGCGTTCGATCTTTACGTCGTTTGCGTACGTCGTTTTCGTCGTAAGGCTGCTCCTGCAGGGGCAGCCAATGTTAAGTATGGACGTCGTTCCCGCGTCGCGATTTGAACATGTTACGTCGTTTGCGTAAGTCGTTTGTGAATGGCGCTGGACGCCATTTACGTTCACGTCGAGGCAAATTACATCCTTGCGACGTCATTTGCCGCAATGCACGTCGGGAAATTTTAGGAACGGCGCATGCGCGGTACGTTCGACGCGGGAACGCACCTAATTTAAATGATCCACGCCCCCTACGGGATCATTTAAATTACGCGCGCTTACGCCGGCCACTTTTACGGAACGCCCCCGCAAATTACGGAGCTACTGCTTCGTGAATGAAGCGTAGCGCAAGTAATTTACGGAGGCATAGCGTAAAAACGGAGCGCTGCGCCTCCGTAAGAGTGCGCAGCCCTACCTGAATCTACCCCACTGTTTATTGGCTTTCTATAACTCTTCATCATAAATTCAGGATAAAAGCCCAAAATTTAAGAATTGGTCAGGTTTAAATAATTTTAGAAGCTCTTTGTTGCTTTACTCATAGGGGTTGATTTACTAAAGGCAAATGGACTGTGCACTTTGCAAAGTGCAGTTACCCTCTGCAAGTGCAGTTGCTCCAGAGCTTAGTAAATGAGGTAAGGTATGTAGAAGGAATGCAGAGCGCTGCAGGTGCCAGCTGTCTCAGGGGGAAACAGCAATAATCAGCCCAGAAAAGCCAATTCTTCCCGGATTGGGTTCAGCGAGGGGGATCAGAAAAGGGACATATGTTGTTCCTTTTTTATTTAATTTGATTCATATTGTACAGCACATTTCACAATCTGATGTTATTTATAAGATTTTATGCATATTTATGTTTTTTAAACATATGAAAGTGAGCAACCTGTAAGTGTGTTTTCTCCAGAGTATTTCTCATCCCTGCTTATCTTGTAGACCTGGAAAAAAAATAATTGAAAAATAAACGGTAAGTCAGTTAGCTTTATCTGCCTTATTTTTACTTTGATGATCGCTTAATGATCGCTGAGCACTTAGATGCATTTTTAGTGGTCAATGAGAACCTTCATGATTACATGGTGGTCACTCAACTCTTTGTTTGCTGAAAATGTTGATGATCATTTTAGTGTTCTCTTAGTGGCCTCTGATTACTTTGATGATCACTGTGATGATCGCGTGGTCTCTTAGCACTGCTGATCATCAGATGGTCACTGACCACCAATTACTTTATGAAGAGTTTTATGTTCTTGGAAATACCAAGCTAGGAAGGAAAAAAAATGGAATAGAGCCAGTGCCGGCCCAAGACATTGTGCTGCCTGGAACCAAGAATGAAATGCTGCCCCCCCCCCCCCAAAAAAAAAATAACGCCAACCAAAAGGCCCCCACATTCATTATTTTATATCATGATAACTAAAGGGGACCCGTCATGGCTCTATACATGTATAAAGGAGTATAAAGAGGACCTGTCATTGCTCTATACATGTATAGGAGTATAAAGAGGACCTGTCATTGCTCTATACATGTATAGGAGTATAAAGAGGACCTGTTATGGCTCTATACATGTATATAGAGGACCTGTCATTACTCTTTACATGTAAAGGAATATCAAGAGGACCTGTCATGGCTCTATAAATGTATATAGTACTATAAAGAGTACTTGATATGGCTCTATACATGTATAAAGGAGTATAACGAGGGCCTGTCATGGCTCTATAGATGTATAAAGAGAACCTGTCATGGCTCTATACATGTATAAAGAGGACCTGTCATGGCTCTATACATGTATATAGAGGACCTGTCGAGACTCTGTACATGTAAAGGAATATAAAGAGAACCTGCCATGGCTCTATAAATGTATATAGGAGTATAAAGAGGACCTGTCATGGCTCTATACATGTATAAAGGAGTATAACGAGGGCCTGTCATGGCTCTATACATGTATAAAGAAGTATAACGAGGGCCTGTCATGGCTCTATAGATGTATAAAGAGGGCCTGTCATGGCTCTATACATGCATATAGGCATATAAAAAGGACCTGCCATGGCTCTATACAAGTATCCAGGAGTATAAAGGGACCTGTGAATTGCCGGCGGCCACAATGTCTTTTGCGCAAACTAATCAATGTACGCTAATTGTGTTTTTTTTTGGTACCAAAAATATGTAGAACAATACATATTGGCCTAAACTGAAGAAAATAGTTTATTTTTCAAAATTTTGGGGATATTTATTATAGCAAAAAGTTAAAAATATATATATATATTTATAGCACAAAAAATAAAAACCGCAGAGGTGATCAAATATCACCAAAAGAAAGCTCTATTTGTGGGAAAAAAAGGACATCAATTTTATTTGGGTAGCGGAGCTGGCGGAATGGGCTGGCGGGCATCAGTATGCTGCCCCCCTAAAAGTGCTGCCTGGTACCCATGGTACCACCCGGTCCCATCATAGGGCCGGCCCTGAATAGAGCTGTTCTAAAGACGTAACAGGAGGTGAGAGTAAATCTCTTATGCCGTGTACACACGATCGGTCAAACCGATGAGAACGGTCTGATGGACCGTTTTCATCGGACCAAACCGATCGTGTGTGGGCCCCATCGGTTATTTATCCATATGTTTAAAAAAAGCAATCTTGTTTTAAATTTAACCGATGGACACCTAACCGATAGAACAAAACCGATCGTTAGTAGGCACGTCCATTGGTTAAAAATCCAGGCATGCTCAGAATCAAGTCGATGCATGCTTGGAAGCATTGAACTTCGTTTTTTTCAGCACGTCGTTGTGTGTTACGTCACCGCGTTCTGACACAATCGTTTTTTTAACTGATGGTGTGTAGGCACGACTGACCATCAGTCAGCTTCATCGGTTAACCGATGAAAACTGTCCATCAGACCGTTCTCATCGGATGGACCGATCGTGTGTACGCGGCATTAGAGAATGGAATTTCCATCTTAGATAGTTATGACCCATGGGAGGGTTGTCCCTCACCTCTAGCTCTGCTTGCTCTAGTGACACCTCAAAATGATTTCCCCCCCACTTTCTGCCTCTGCAACAATGGTAGGGCCAAACTGAGGTTTTGGCTCTTTCATGGGGACACAGACAGCAATAAAAAAACATCAAAGGGTCTCATCTTTTCATTCGCTATCCAAAGTTAAACAAAAATGTATTTCCATAAACTTTAAGCCTAGGGAGGATTTCGAATTTTTATTAACAGGCGATACAGCATGTAAAATAAGTATTGAGCACATCACCATTTTTCTAGGTAAATATATTTGTAAAGGTGCTATTGACACGAAATTTTCACTACATGTCGGTTACAACCCATGCAATCCATACATACAAAGAAACCAAAACGAATACATTCGGAAATTAAGTTATGTGTAATATAATGGGATAACACTGTGAAAAAGTATTGAACATGTGAAGAAAGGGAGGTGCAAAAGGCATGGAAAGCCAAGACACCAGCTGAATCTGTCTGTAATTAGGAAGCAATCCTGCCCCTTGTCAGTGAAAATTAATATCAGCTGGTTTAGTCTCAACTGATTGCCTATAAAAAAGGGTCTCATTACCAAGGTGTCACACAAGAAACATCCCATGATGGGTAAGAGCAAGGAGCTCTCTCAAGACCGTTGCAACCTTATTGTTGCAAAACATACTTATGGCATTGGTTACTGAAGGATTTCTAAACTTCTGAATGTTCCAGTGAGCACTGTTGGGGCCTTAATCCAGAAGTGGAAAGAACATAATTTCACTATAAGTCGGCAACGACCAGGTTCTCCTCGCAAAATTTCTGACAGAGGGGGGAAGAAGGGAGCAAATACCTCACAAAACTAGGTAATCTCTCACACTTCTGGGTAAGATTGCTGCAATTGTTGTGTGGCAATCTTTGCAATCTACGCAACATCTTTGCCAGTCTAAAGCTTCCCTCCCATCCCTTTGCATATTATTTTATATATATACTGTGATTCTGTACTACCCAAATATACTGCAGAAATCTCCCTCCACTGAGTCTGGCTGCAATAATTTTAACTGTGGGCAGCTGAAGCTGTTGCCTGTTCACTTCCTGCATTTACGCAGCCACACCTCCAGCTCTGAAGCTTTCATTGGCCCCCTTATAACTCACTCCCCTTCTTTTCTGGCAAGCTCTCACAAAAGTGAAAGAGAGAGCTGTACATGATGTCATAAGCCTAGGCTTTTTTTCCAGGGCTGTATAAGGTATTTACTGGCAGAAAAAGTTTTTACTATTCAAAGATACAACAAGGGTAGAGGATTTAATAGATGGAAAATTGAAAAAATGACTGAAGTTCTGCTTTAAGCAGCGGTTTTCCTCTTTAAGGAAACTAAGTTTAGCAACAAAGCTAGGAATTAGATATCATGTTTTACCAAGCTATCCCACACAGGGACAGACACCTTCTACTTCCATATAGCGAATTGTAAAAATCTGAAAATAAAAAATGTTGTGTGCATCAATTCTGAGGTTTGCCATTATTTCTAAGCATAGAGGGCTGCTTTCCTATTATTAAACTTAAAAAATTAGGTTGGCTTGATGCACCAGGCTTGGCCCCAGTAGACCTGATTATAGATAGGATATTGGGATAGAATGCTGTTGGTTTCTCAATGCTGATTGCCACTATCTGACTTTGGAGTGTGCAATATTAGTGCTCTATTGGCGCTATTTCTGTTTTCTGACACTAGGTGGGGCTGTTTGTTCTCTTTAGTGAGCTCTTTGCAGTTAGAAGCTGTAATTGCCTATTTGTTTTCTACTGTTTTGTACATTACAACTTTGCATTATTTTGTGTTTATGGAACATGTATGCTTGAATGTGTTTAAATAAAACTTTCTTCTTATTTAAAAATAAATAGAAATAAGGAAAAAATTTGTGAAATGCACCATCACTCAATACATTATTCCGAAAGACTGTTCCCCTGAGGCCTCGTACACACGACCGAGGAACTCGACGGGTGAAACACATCGTTTTCCTCGTCGAGTTCCTTGTGAAGCCGTCGAGAAACTCGACAAGCCAATTTTCTCCATTCCCGTCAAGGAAATAGAGAACATGCTCTCTTTTTGGCTCGTCAAGTTTTTTGACAGTTTCCTCAACGAAAATGTACACACGACCAGTTTCCTTGGCAAAAAAATATCTCCCAGCAAGTTTCTTGTTGGTTTTTGCCGAGAAACTCGGTCGTGTGTACGAGGCCTGAGAAAGAGTTGGTGGAGAAAGGGGAGTTTTGGCAGAGCTAAAGATATTTTGAAATTCGCATAGAGAATTGGCTTGATCAATGTTGGCCATTGATGAGCTAGGCTACTGAACCAAACACCTCAAATACTTTTTCCAGCAACTGTTCTGCTATTTAAAGCAAATATGCAATATGCAAATAGCTCACGCAAGAAAAGTAGTTTTACTTCTGACTGACTACTGGTCTATTTACTGGTTCTAGAGCAATCACATTACTCAGACTGAAGCTAAACGTGCTCAGCTTCTATGATTAGAAAGCACAGCCCAGAATCCTATGACTGGTTATTCGCTTGTAAGTGCTGAAGTGCTTTCACAGGTATGAATTCATTGAATACTGGAGCTATATGTATATAAAAAGGACAGATGATATAGCATGAATGCATTTGACAATAACAAAAGTATTAATACTTAAATTCATTCAGAAAATATGAATAAATAATACCCAATGCTTTGTTGCGTTGAACCAATCATATAACCCTCTATGGCTTAATAACAAAACGGTGTGGTAAATTAAATGAAGTCATGGGTTGATTTACTAAAGTCAAATAGACTATGCACTTTACAAAGTGAGCAGAAGCAGAAGTTCTGCTGACTTCAATCATTCAATCATGTGCAGCAAAAATACTGTTTTTTTTTTTTTTTTTTTAATTTTCTTTGCATGAGATTCTTTGCAAAGTGAAGTTGTACCTCATTTACTAAGCCATGGAGCACTTGCAGAGGACAACTTCACTGTGCACAGTGCACAGACTACTTACCTTTAGTAAATCAACCCCATAGAAACAAATGTGGTTTCATTCTGATTCTGCACAGAAATATTAAAGCGGTCTTACCTGTTTATTGTTGTCACTGCCACTGCAAAGCTTCTTGATGGACACAAAATGTCTAATTTTCCTAGTAATGTAAACAGTCAACAATTAGCCAATTACATCCGACTAGTTATCAACAATTCCATGCACATGACAATGTAGTAGACAGTCTTTTTATATAAATTGTATGTATATTTTGTAGGAAAAAGAGAAAATGTCATGTCAGCGAATCAATATAAAGGCTTAGCCAAAATGAGAGGAAAACCTAAATTTTATGGTAAAGGCCATTTGGTATCAGGAAACAGCATGGTAGTGTTTAAAACAGTGCTATTGTACATGTAGGCCTCATGCACTAAAAATCTCTATTTTCATAGTCTTACCTCCACTTTTATTAGAGCAATTTTACAGGGCATCTAAACATGACTTTTCATGAGTTAGAGCCAGAACATTCTGTAAAGTAAATGATGTGGTCAGACACTCTCCACCTCTCTACAAGTCTGTGTGAGGACACTTGTGATGAGATGTGTGGCTGTTACTCAGCTCTGCAAGCACAGATGACTGTAGAGGAGAGCAAAAAGCTGATTTGCTACCGTGTTTCCCCGAAAATTAGACCTACCCCGATAATAAGACCTAGCATGATTCTCAGGGAGGGCTGCAATATAAGCCCTACCCTGAAAATAAGCCCTAGTAAAAATCTGTATTTTTTTTTTTAAATCAAACTTGCATAATGATTACACCGCCGTAAGGTGTGCGTGTCTCTCTTTGCCGGAGGTCTTCTCCTCTCCTCTCCGCATAGCTGACGCTCACAGCCTCCCCCTTCCCCAGCACACGGAGCTGGCCGATACCAGCCTGACAGTGACTCCCCCCTTTGCACTCCTCCCGCCTGATGCCCACGGCCCCTCCCTTCTCAGCGCACGGAGCAAACGGGACACCGGCTCCCCCCTCCTCCATTCTCCTCCCACATGCGGCCCCCCACCTCAGTGTGCGGAGCGTGCCGACACCAACGGGACACCAGCTTCCCCCTCCTCCGTTCTCCTCCAGCATGCGGCCCTCCCTCTTCAGTGCACGGAGCATGCCGACACTAACGGGACACCGGCTTTCCCCTCCTCCGTTCTTCTCCCGCACGCGGCCCCCCCTCCTCAGTGCACGGAGCGTGCCGACACTAACGGGACACCGGCTTTCCCCTCCTCCGTTCTTCTCCCGCACGCGGCCCCGCCTCCTCAGTGCACGGAGCGGCCGACACCAGTGGCCGACTCCCGGAGCAGAGAACAAGAGCCCAAGCACACCATGCGACACCCAGGGGATCTGCAACAAAGGTATTTCCCACAAAACAATCACAAAGGGAGACACAATGCACCCCACACTGGCACAATTCCTACAAAACGAGTTACATAATTTTATAGGATGGATTTTAAGATGGTTTTTATGACAAAATACTGACTCCTGACCTGACGTGGAGGGGGAGGGGGAGAAGACTGGGGACACAGGAGATGGATAAATAACACAGCAGAAGCACTATGCAATCTATCATGCGTTAAAGGAAAAGGATTTTGTCTTTTTTTTTTTAGGGTTACAACCACTTTAAGATCATTGTACATATTGTAAATAAATAAGACATCCCCCCGAAAATAAGCCCTAGTGCGTTTTTGGTTGCCAAAATTAATATAAGACCCGGGCTTATTTTCGGGGAAACACGGTAGTTGTAAATCAGAAGTGGGATACAGGACTATAATGAGATAAAAATGTGAGAGACTTAAATTGGTCTTTAAAATTAATCTCCTCTTTTCCTTACTCATAATATACCTTTAGGCCGTGTTCACACTAGCTACGGCCATGGCTCGCAGCAGGGGGTCCGGTGCGTCACCCTGTTCCCCCGTTTCAGGGGGGAATCAGGTCTGAATTTGTGCCTAATTTTGGACCTGAAACAGAGCCAGAGAGGGCACAGGATCCTTTTCCAGTGCGAACTGCAGCCACCCCGGATGTCCATTAAGAGTCGGTCATAGTCTCTTGTCATGCAAATTTGCTTAAGCGTGAACCCAGCCTTACTCCTCACTTTGAATTTGCTGATGTTTTTATGTTAACCACAAAACAGGTCTAAAATGGTAAAATTAAGTTTAATATTTCCACTTTAAACTGAAATATGAAATTTTCTCTTCTGATCCTATTTTTTTTTTTTAAACCTAGTGACACAATATATCCCCCAGTTCACTGAGGACTCCTGTTTGAATATAACATTAAATAAGTGATCTTTAGAAAGCTGCACCTAGAATCATTAAAGGAAAAAAAGGTTTCTTAAATGAAATTTTAGCTAGTTAGTGTACTTGATGATGTCTACTCACCCTCCTTGACCGACTACAGGAGTGACTCTTACATGTTGCTGAATGCTGTCACCCGATTTCCGTCTTGCATAATAAATCCCTTGCCATTCCTTTCAGAAAAGTAAATATAAGTAATAAAAAGTTAAATAGAAGTGGTCACATCTTCACTTTAAGCTGTAGACATTTTGCTGTTGGGGCAGACTGGTAAGTTATGACAGCTTGTTGTAGGACATCCTCCGTCTTTTTTAGTAAAGTAGTGCAAGGAAGAATAGTGTGCAAATAGCAGTCAGCCACATCAACCAACAGGATTTCAGTTCACTGGAGTCAGGTCGTTGAATAATATGTTGTGTGGTTACATTTATTACATTACTCTAAAGCTGGCCAAAGACAGATAAAATTCAAAATGAAAATCCTTGGGAAAATTTGTACGAAAATTCTCAGAACATTTAAATGTTGTTCAAAAGATTTCATTTGCTTTTAACATTTGATTTTGTAATGAATGGACTTTACAAGACTAAACCCACATGCACTGTTAAATGTTTGTTAATTCAAGAAGATTTTCATCCCCCTTCTTAAAGCGGTGGTTCACCCTCAGTGACACGATTTTACCATCGAGACAGGCATTGTAGCGCGAGCTACAGTATGTCTGTCCCGATTTTTTTACCCCCGTACTCACTGTGTACTCGTACATTATAGATTTCGGCTCCCGCGGGGAATGGGCGTGCCTATGGAGAGGGAGGATGATTGACGGCCGGCCCTGGCACGTCACTCTCCCCGAAGACAGCCGGAGTAGGTCTCGGCTCTTCACGGCGCCTGCGCACAGGCTATGCGCAGGCGCCGTGAAGAGCCAAGCCTATTTCGGCTATTTCCGGAGAAGCGTGACGCGCCAGAGCCGGCCGTCAATCATCCTCCGTCTCCATAGGCACGCCCATTCCCGAGGGGAGTCGGTATCTTCGATGTACGAGTACACGGTGAGTACGGGGATAAAAAAATCGGGACAGGCATACTGTAGCTCGCACTACAATGCCTGATTTTATGGTAGAAGAATTTATTTTTATTTTTTTGGGGTTTATAGGGTGAACCCCCGCTTTAAGATTTTCTCATCAGTACCCTCGAAAACCAACACTGATTTGACACTAATGATTAAAAAGACCATTCATAGAACATTTTTTTCCTATGAATTTTCTAAATTCTACCCATCTATGGCCAGCTTTACTGGCTTACTGAATACAGGTTGATCAGGCATTTGGATGACAATTTTAGAAGGATATTATAATGTTGTGTTTTGATGCAACCAATGCTATCTGTGTGCTTACCTTTCCCTTTTTGATGCATGTATTGATGGTATCTAAAAGGTCTGCTCGGTTCTTGTCACTCTTTGGCAATTCTATCAGTTCTTTCCCCAGGAGTTCCTCTTTGGTATAGCCCATCATCCGCTCAAAAGCTGGATTAATATACTGACAAGTTATAATTGTAATTAGAACTGTGAAGTTATTAAGAGCTTGCATAAACATTTAAATAATAATTATAATAATTAAAGCTAAGCAAATTTCCAAGAATCTGGTTGATGACGTCAATCTTTTTTTGGAGTAGTAGAGTGTTTTGTTAGCTATACTCTTTATTGGTTAAGTTAAAGTAGAGCTATAGTCAATTTCTTTTTATATTGGATAGAATAGGGGAGGGTTATAACCCCTGTCAGTTTTTATCTGACATCTGTGTCCTATTGGGGAAATTTCCTTTTACTTGTTCCATAGCAAAAACAGGAAGTGAGAAGAAATCCCTTGGGGCCTCCCAAATCATGACGCCATTGGAAGATTTCCCCTAATTACTATTCTGGGGACAACCTAAAATTTGGGATTTTCTTTTACCTTTACTTTCAATTATAATAAACAGAACAAATAAAGAGGGTTAATCTCCCTTACAGAGGTGGAGGTAGACCTGACAGGTATTGTAATCCATCTCCACCCAAAGATCAAAAACGAAAAAAAAAAAAGTTATGCCTTTGGTTATACTTTAGGTTTTTAAAGGTGTGACCTTTAGATCCCTTCTCCAGGTTCTATAAATCCAGGCTTTAAAACTATATATATTTTTTTACCTAAATGTTGTTTTCTTTAATGCTGGTCAGTCTTACAGTTGATCATGGGACTCTTTAAAGTGATTGAAAAGTCAATTTTTTTTTATACAGCAATAACAAACGTTTTCTTGTTCATACATCACGGGACACAGAGCCATTGATAATTACATAGTGGGTTAGATATTCACCACAGGTGATTGGACACTGGTAACCCTAATTACAAGGCAAGTTCCTCCCCTATATAACCCCTCACATATGAAGAGTACCTCAGTTTTTTCCCCAGTGTCTAAGGTGGTTGGTCACGTTGAACATGTGCCAAGAAGAAAGCTCTGGTTTTCTGCGGAGACCTAGGAGCTATACAACCAGATCCATACCTTGGGCTAATACTACAAAACACCTAAGATGGATGGCACCTGGGCCTCGTGTAAGGAAGAAATGAGGTTTGCCTGTAATGTCTCTCTTTGGAGGTCTGGGCTCCAGGCTTTGGTGTACTAATACAACACAAAAAGTTCTGGCAGAGTCTTCTACAGATCCAGGTAAGAGGATCCTGTAAGGGGAACCCATGAGTCTGAAGGTTGGCACAACGCTACCCGCCGTGATGGGTGAAGGCTGGATATGCTATTTTTGCTTTCCTGCGGCGGGGATAAAGTGAAGATAATTTTGTTTTAAAATGTTATCTTCTGTGAGTAGGCATGTCTTACCTGGTTTGCGCCACCAGAGGGAGTAAGTTACATACCTGGTGTACTCTTACATGCCATCCAGGGACACGCTCAGTGAAGTCGGTCTGTTTTTAAACACTACTCACCTCCTCCGCTGCAGGCTATGCCACATACACATAAGAGGGGTCTCAAGAAGCCCACAGTAGTCTGTTCTCTCCCCTTCACTCCTGGCCACCACCAAGGCGAGCAGCGCGGGAGCGCACTCTGAAGCTGTCAGATGACAGGGGGAAGAGGGGGAGGGGCGTGGTTGCTAGTACCTGGGTGCATGCACGGCTCTCCATGTGCAGATGCCAAGAGGCTTGTATTTTAAAGCCCAGTGCGCCAGAGCCTTCTGTAAGTGGTGTGGAACAGAGCTGTGGGCTGTTAGCATCCCAGGGGATCGGATCAGGCAAACCTAAGACACCTACTTGGCAACAGGTTGTGCAGTGAGCTGATATATGTATATTGTAAAGCCTCGTACACACGACCGAGGAACTCGACAGGCGAAACACATCGTTTTCCTCGTCGAGTTCCTTGTTAGGCTGTCGAGGAAATAGAGAACTTGCTCTCTTTTTTGCTGGTTTTTGCCGAGAAACTCGGTCGTGTGTACGAGGCCTAAGACTTTTGGAACAGCAGTGATTGCATTTATACTAGTACCTCTGCTTTGCAGCTTAAGGACTATGTCTCCCAGTAATAGGGGGTCAGGGGCAAATAAAAGAGGCTCTAAAAGATCCCTGTTTAGTGCTAAGGGTTCTGTACATGCCTGCAGATCATCATCACCTCCTGACAAACATGGTAGCACCCTCACAGAATGAACATGTACCCCTGTGAGGCTTTGCAGCTTCTCCTAATGTTGCAGTTCATGTATGTGCCACTGAGGACACTCTAAAGGTTGCTTTGGATGACTTAGAAGGAAGAATTGCTACATTAATCGCAACCTTCGTAAAAGATAGCAGAAAGCAGGGTAGGTCCCCTTCATGTGCTCTGGCTCTCTCATCAGATGAGCATTCTGAGGGTGAAAAATCCCTATCTGGAGATGAGGATCAGGTACAGTCTGAGGACTTAGAGGATGAGAAGATTCCTTCTACCTCTCAGGTGCTTAAAATGCAGAGATGGTGCGTACCACATACGAGTTGCTCCCTGCTGTGGCTGCCATGTCCTCTGTTTCTTCCTTGGGGTCTCGGAAATCCCCACAGGCTGCCTGTACCTTTGCAATTCATCCCTTGTTGGAGAAATTGATGTATGATGACTGGGTTCACCCAGATAAACTGTGTTTTCCTCCTAAAAAGTTTTCCCTCCTTTACCCTATGGAGGAAGGTTTCACCAAGAAATGGGGGGTGCTGGCTATAGACGCAACTATTTCTTGTGTAAACAAAAACCTGACCTGTCCTGTAGACAATGCTCAGGGCTTCAAAGATCCAACTGATAAAAACTGGAATCTTTGCTTAAATCCTCCTCATCCATGGCTGGTGCAGTGTGCAGACGGCAGTTGCAGCAATTGGTGAAGGCTACAAGAAGATCAGCAAAGCTTTACTTAGTCAGAATACTGTAGAAAAAGTGATACAAAATTTAGCACGATGGAACTGCAACCATCTCACAGAGACGTCTAGGATGTCCACAGATGTTAACACCTCCGCAGGAGAGTCTTCTGATGAGAAGTGTTGAAGAAACCGCCATGCAAGTTTACTGCAGTTAGCTAAAGAAGTAGAAAGCCAAACTGGGGTGATTGTTTCCCGTGACACAATACAGCGTCACTGCAGAGGAATGGCATGCATGGGTGTCCTCCACGAAGGAAGCCTCTACTAAAGTCATGCACAAAAAAGCCCACCTAGAATTTACAAGGGCCCATGCTGAAAAAGAAGAAGACTAATGGGACTCCATACTCTGAAGTGATGAGACCAAGATACATGTTTTTGTAACGGATGGCTTTAAAATTGTATGGCGTTGCAAAGGTGAGGAGTACAAAAAAAATTGATGGTGCCTGCAGTGAAAGATGGTGGTGGCAGTGTCCTTCTATGGGGCTGCATGAGTGCTGTTGGTGTCGGGAAGCTGCATTTCATTGATAAAATCATGAATTCATAGAAGTACTGCTATATATTGAAAGAGAAGATGCTACCATCACTCCGTACCCTTGGTTGTCAGCCCTAGGGTTCCACCAGAAGTTGCTAGGATATTCCTGAGCAATTTCTGCCTCTCAGATAAGTAACCACGGTCACCAATAATCTTTTTAGTGATCTATAATGAAGGGGGGTGGGGGTTCCCACTGACCACAAATGTAAGGGGAAGTCTTCCCTCATCATGCTAATGGACCCTGAGCTGTAGATATCGTATTATCTGCAGCAGTTTCATGTGACCGGAAAGTTATTTCAAGGCTTACTCCACATTAACCACTTGACCATCGGGCCTATTTTGGCACTTCTCTTCTTCATGTAAAAATCAAAATTTTTTTGCTAGAAAATTAATCAGAACCCCCAAACATTATATATTTTTTTATGTTTCATGAATTAAAAAATAACAAAACAGTAAAGTTAGCCCAATTTTTTTGTATAATGTGAAAGATGATGTTTTCCCCGAGTAAATAGATACCTAACATGTCACGCTTTAAAATTGCGCACACTCATGGAATGGCGCCAAACTTCGGTACTTAAAAATCTCCATAGTTGACGCTTGAATTTTTTTTACAGGTTACTATTTTTGAGTTACAGAGGAGGTCTAGTGCTAGAATTTTTGCACACGCTCTAACGCACGCGATGATACCTCACATGTGGGGTTTGAACGGTGTTTACATATGTGGGCGGGACTTGCATACGTGTTCGCTTCTGCGTGCGAGCTATCGGGGATAGGGGCATTTTAAAACCTTTTTTTTTTCCTTTTACTTAATTTTTTTTTTTACACTTTTTTTTTGATCACTTTTATTCCTATTACAAGGAATGTAAACATCCCTTGTAATAGGAATCAGTGTGACAGGTCCTCTTTATGGAGAGATGTGGGGTCAATAAGACCCCACATCTCTCCTCCAGGCTTACAAGCATGAGATTGTGAAAAACATTCACCGATCTCACGCCGACAGTCTCGATTGGGGCTTTGTTTACTTCCGGGTACCGAGCGTGATGTCATAACGTCGCGCTCGGGTCTCCGACGGTCATAGAGATGACTGGTGACCATCTGGTCACCAGTCATCTCTATGCTTCCCCAGCCAGCGCCGGCCGATTTACTCTCCGGGCCCCCGATGGCACGGGAGAGCCCAGAGAAGCACCGGACGTCCCCTCTCGCTGCCTATAAGAATGCCGCTTTGATCGTTCTTATTGTGCACAGAATCGCCGGCTGAAGACGGTGATATCTGAAGGATGCCTGTAGCTGCAGGCATCATTCAGATATCACAGCAGAAAGTCGAGGACGTCATTTGACGTTCAGCGGTTGTTAAGTGGTTAAAAAGGCTGAGAAAGACTGGCCTAGAGGAAGGAGATTGTTCATTGAGGGCATCATCAGTAATAGTGTTCAATAATAGTCCAAGAAAATGGAAAGATACACCACCGTGGCATGTCCTGCTGAACTACAGGCTCTTACACGTGTCACATAGTAGTGTAGAGATGAATACAGTACAGACCTTTGTGACAGGGAAATACTTCTCAGTATGTGTAGTCAGGTGTTAGCTGGAACTACCTTTAATCTCTTTTGAGTGGCATTTATCTCATTACAACCACGCTTATCTACTCTCGTGGCTGTGCCAGGTCTCTTGTCAGACTTCTGAAAGTAATATACTCCAACAATAAACATGACCATACCTGAACACTACTAATTAATTGCATAAATAACTTATCTGTACCTGTATGACATGTTCTTCGCTTGTAATCTCTATGGCTTCTTGGCAGTGTTCTAATGCTGTAAATATTGAATTGCAGGACCTACAACAAACACACAGTCAATGATTATTATTAAGTTACGCACAAAAAAGGCTTTCACATCGAAAATTGACATAGACGCATTAATGAAAAAAACTCCCACTGGCCAAACTCACTTTAGTACAAGCTATTTAACTTCCTAAGATCAATATCAATGTAGAGTAGAATGTCCAGCCAAAAAAGAAGTAATGCAATTTAATGTGTGGAGATTGTTTTTGTCTCTTTAAAACTGATGTTTGCAAAATATAAATAGCAACTTTAAAGCCTCATTGGATTTTCCGACGGAAATTGTGTGATGGCAGGCTGTTGTCGGAAAATCCGACCATATGTATGCTCCATCGAACAATTGTTGTCAGATTTGTTGGATAGCATGCTTTAAAATCTTCCGACAACAAATGTGTGTTTTCGGATTATCTGATCGTGTGTACACAAGTCCATTGGACAAAACTCCAAAGTACAAACACGCATGCTCAGAAGCAATGCTAACCATAACACAACATTAGCAGAAGTTGCCCAAAGGGTGGTGCTAAAGAGCTGAAAAAACACGTAGTTTTGTGTTTGTTTGTCAACAATAGTGTGCTGTTTGTATGCAAGACAACTTCCTGGCCAACACCCTTCGAGGTACAGCATCATTGCTACACTAGAAGCTGCATTTGGTGGACTTTGCTTGCAGGCTCTCCAAGTATTTGTGTGACTTTGTAGGAGGGCTAAGAGAAAAAGGTCATTGCAGATGCCCTTATAATTAAGCTGAAGCACATTTTTTAATGGGAGGCCACAGTTCTACTTTAATAGAAGATATTTTACATCATTACAAGACGCCAGCAACGTGTTTACATAAACTAATATTACCAAGTTCTTTAAACATATTTAAGGGAAGCATTTAAGTAAACATGTTTCTTGATCATACATCACGGAACACAGAGCCTTAATTACTTAATGGGTTATGTAGTCACCACAGGTGATTGGACACTGGTTAACCCAATTAGAATTCAGTTTCTCCCCTATATAACCCCTCCCAAATGGAGAGTGCCTCAGTTTTTTCACCAGTGTTACAGTGGCTGGTCACGTTCAACATGTGCTAAGAAAAAAAATGCTCTTTTGATGGTCTGGCTGCAGAGACCTAGGAGCTATAACCGGATCCATTCCTCGGGCTGATATCAAAGGCCTAAGATGGTTGGTACCCGGGCCTCATGGGATGCAGACTTTGGTGTACTAATACATCCCTAGTAAAGAGTTTCTGGCAGAGTCTTCTACAGGTCCAGGTATGAGGGTTTTCTCGAATAAAACCCTTTGTAAACGGATGAAGGTTAGCACAACTTTCCCGCCGTGATGGGTGAAAGCTGGAACTACTTTTGGTAGCTTTCCTGCAGCGTGGATCAAGGAAGAAGATCATTTTTTTATTTATGCATTATCTTCTTGGAGTAGGATGTCTTTCCTGGTTTTCACCACTGGAGGTAGTAAGTCCAACCTGGTGTTTTCTTACATAGCCTTCCAGGGTAAACATGCTCAGTGAAGTCGGTCATAATAACACCACTCACCTCCTTCCACTGCAGGCTCTGCCACAATACACATACAGGGGTCCGTGGACTGGCTCCTTACCAGATCTTCATGATCCCTTATTACAGGGGATCATAAACAGCATATAAAGGGTAGTCACTCCTAGTCACGTAGTTCAGACGTACATGATCCAATTGGGTCTCATTCACAAGTGATTTCACCGACAACCATGCCCACCATGTAAAACAATGATAAAAAGATCCACATAGTGTATGATAAAAAGCTCCACATAGTTACCCTTTCACTGGGGGAACGTTTGGAGCTTGTTTGAGATGACGACAGCGTGCTGCTCCGCCCTACTTCCGTTTCGTAAAAAACATACTTCTTCCAGGGGCCCATTTACCATTTAATACACTATGTGGAGCTGTTTATCATTGTTTTACATGGTGGGCATGGTTGTCAGTGAAATCACTTGTGAATGAGACCCAATTGGATCATATACGTCTGAACTACGTGACTAGGAGTGACTACCCTTTATATGCTGTTTATGATCCCCTGTAATAAGGGATCATGGAGATCTGGTAAGGAGCCAGTCCATAGCCTGGTGGAGGATTATCACTGTTTCCTTTGAAAAGGTTTTCTACTATATGACATTTGGCACAAACCACGGTTGTTTTTATAAGACTTTTGTTAAAAACGTATAGACTTTATTGCGACAGTTATAATAATTTTTTATTATTTTTTTATATTTTTAATTGTTTATTTTGATTTCCAGCTTCTGTTTATATGTGTTTTTTTGATTGAAATGTATATGTTTTGCTTTCAAGAGTTCTTGCGTTAAGGCCCCATACTCACGAGCAAACATGTCTGCTGAAACTGGCCCGCAGGCCAGTTTCAGCAGACATGTTTGGTCGTGTGTGGGCGCGAGCGGGCCGAATTCCAGCAAACATTTGCCCGCCGGGCCTTTTCCCAGCAGACAAATATTCCTGGACTTGTTTTAAAACAGCCCGCTGGAATTCTGCCCGCTCGGACATGTACGGTCGTCAGTACAGACCTACCGTACATGTCCAGGCGCCCGCCGTCCCTCGCATGCGTCGAATGACTTCGACGCATGCGTGGAAGCATTTTAAAGGCGGGCCGCCCACGTCGCCGCGTCATCGACGCGGCGACACCGCGGACACGCCCCGCGTATTGTTTACGCGCGGACTTCTGTACGATGGTGTGTACAACCATCGTACAGAAGCCCTCTGGCAGACATGTATGGTGAAAACGGTCCGACGGACCGCTTTCACCATACATGTTTGGTCGTGAGTACCCGGCCTTAGAGTTATGCCGCGTACACACCATCACTTTATGTGATGAAAAAAAACGTCATTTTCTGTGAAGTAAAAAACAACGTTTTTGAAACTCCAATTTTCAAAAACGATGTTGCCTACACACCATCATTTTTTCACAATGCTCCAGCAAAGCGAGGTTACGTTCACCACGTTTTTCCATTGAAGCTCGCTTCATAACTAGCTTCTGGGCATGCGCGGGTGTAAAAACGTTGTTTTAAACGTCGTTTTTTGCTACACACGGTCAATTTCTGTGAAGTAAAAAACGACGTTTTGAAAAACGACACATAAAACTGAATCATGCTTTAATTTTTTTTTGTCGTTTTTCACAAGACATAAAACGACGTTTAAAGTGACGTTTTTAAAAACATCGTTTTTTTTTCATCACATAAAGTGATGGTGTGTACGCGGCATTAGCCCGATTTATATATTTCTCACATTTTTCACTTGTATTTATTGTTTACTTGTTAATCGCAGCTCTCGGAGTGAATAGGCTGTCATTGGGTCGCAGGCATTTTATCCTTCCTTTCACTCTTTTCTGTTCATGGTATTTTAGCGCAGTTCCTTTCCATTTTTGCATACAGGGGTCCACAAGATGCCCCCCAGTAATCTTTCCCCCCCGCTTCCTCGTCACATGGATGGGGGGAGGGCCCAAATTGGTTGCTAGTGCCCGTGCGCAATGCAGGACACCTGTGTGCAGGCGCCAAGAGGTTGGTTCAAAAGCCCTGCACGCCAGAGCCTTCTGTAAGCAGCATGGACACAGAGCTGTGGGCTGTAAGTATCCCTGTGGATTGAACCAGGCAAACATAAGACTCCTACTCGGCATCAGGTTGTGCAGTAAGCTAATATATGTGATTGTAAGACTATAACACAACAGAGATTGCATTTATATTTGTGGATAGTACCTTTGCTTTACAGTAAGGACTATGTCCCCGAGAAAAGGGGCCATGGCTGGTAAAGAGGCACCAGAAAATCCCTGCTTATGGCTAAGGATTCTGAGCTTGCCTGCAGTTTACCTTTCCCCTCTGACAGCCTAATAGCAGCCTCACAGGGTTAACCCCCTCTCTGTTTTTTTGCAGCTTCTCCTATGGCAGCTCCTGTATACGTCACTGAGGAAGTTTTTAAAAAGTTGCTTTGGATGGCCTAAAAGAAAGGATTGCTACTATTATCGCAACTTCCTTAAATTATAGCAGAAAACGGGGTAGATCCCCTTCATCTGCTCTGGCTCTCTTATCAGAAGAGCCTTCTGAGGGTGAAAAATCCATTTCTGGAGATGAGGATCATGTGCAGTCTGAGGACTCAGAGGATGAGAGGATTCCTGCTACCTCTCAGTCGCTAAAGACGCAGGTGCAGTATTATGTGGTTCGTGCCACACAGATTGCCCCCTGTTGAAGCTTAAATGTCCTCTGTTTCCTCTTTGGGATATCGAAAGTCCCCGCAGGCTGCATGCTCCTTTTCCAGTTCATCCCTTGCTGGATAAACTGATGTATGATGGCTGGGTTCACCCAGATAAACTGTTTCTCCTCCTAAGCAGTTCTCCCTCCTTAATCCTATAGAGGAAGGTTTCACTAAGAAATAGGGGGTACCTGCTATAGATGCAGCTATTTCTTGTTTAAACAAAAGCCTGACCTGTCCTATAGACAATGCTCAGGGCTATAAGGATCCAACTGATTAGAAGCTGGAGTCCCTAATAAAAACCTCCTCTTCCATGGCTAAGGCTGTAGTACAACCTGCAGTGGCAGCCGTTGGTGTATATCAGTTCCTTAAGGAACAAATGAAGCAGATGATTAACCTCCTCCCTACAGAGGAGATTGAGGTTTATGAAGACCTTCTTAGGCCTTGTGTGTTGCGGTTGATGCGATCATGGACTCTGTTCAACAAGCATCCCGCTTATATCTCCTGAAGCTACACATGCGCAGGCCCCTTTGGTTAAAACATTGGGAGGCCGATGTTCTTGCTAGAAATACTTGGCAGTGTTCCCCTTTGGGGGAGGGACGCCTGTTTGAGGATGATTTGGATAAATACATCCAAAAGATTACCAGAGGCAAGTCTACTCTGTTGCCGCTTATGAAGAAGAGTAAACGTCCCCGATTTAAATGTACTCTTTCTCCAGCCCCTGGAACCTCATTCTCCAGGCAGTGGCAACGGCCTCCCCAGTAAAACACTAGGGGAAAGGCCCAGAGCCAAGCCCAAGGACAGAAAAGGCTTGGGGTTCAAAGTCTAAGCAGACCCCCATGACTTCCCTATGAAGGGATGCCCCCGCTCGGCCGAGTGGGAGGAAGGCTGCTGTAATTTACAAACGCCTGGCAGAATAAAGGTTCTGGACTAGGGGGTCTTCTCCACAGTGTCCTCGGGCTACAAGCTAGAGTTCAGAGAACTTCCGCCACCCCGTTTTCAGAGATTAAGAGTTGTCAAAGATTCAGAAAAAATAAGGCTTTTTACTTGGCCTTGAAACACCTGTTGTCTCAAGGGGTAATCTTTGAGTTAGCCCCAGAGGAGCAGGGATCACGGTTTTACTCAAACCTTTTCCGTTTCTCAACATTCGCTCCTTTCGAAAGGAGTCTGTCCATTCAGTTGTTTCCACCCTTCGTTTAGGAGAATTCTTGGCATCAATAGACATCAGAGATGCATATCTGCATGTGCCAATATTTCCCGCTCACCAAAGGTTTCTAAGGTTTGCGATGGTTCAGTACCACTTTCAGTTTGTGGTCCTTCCTTTTGAGCTGCTACAGCACCTCGAGGGTTAACAAAAATACTGGCCCCGGCCCTGGCAAGGCTAAGGGCACAAAGCATAGCAGTAACAGCCTATCTGGACGATCTGTTGATCATAGATCAGTTCGCTGTACGTATGGGCCACTATGTACACAGCACAGTGGAATATTTAGAGTACCTAGACTAGGTCCTCAACCTGGAGAATTCCTCCTTTCAGCCTCAAAGTAGGCTGGACTTTGGCATGATTATAGACACGTCCCGAAGCCAGGTTTTACTTCCCTACCAAAGGCAAAACCATAGTAGACTTGGTCCAAATGATAGAGGCAAAGAGAAGGCCTTCCATCTCTATGCAGGAGGTTATTGGGGAAGATGGTAGCCTCACTCGAGGCTGTTCCTTACGCCCAGTTTTACTCAAGGTCGTTACAGGGCAGAATTCTGTCAGCTTGGAACAAAGCTGTTAAGGCCCTGGACCTTCCTATGATCTTATCTCCAAAGGTTCACCAGAGCATCAGTTGGTGGTTGCTCCCCAAAATCTGTCAAAAGGAAAATCCTTCACTCTGGTTACCTGGAAAGTGGTGACCACAGACGCCAGCCTTCTTGGCTGGGGGGCAGTTCTAAAATAAGCATCTGCCCAGGGGAGGTGATCCAGAGCCGAAAAGCTCCTTTCCATCAACACTCTGAAGATTCAGGCATTTGGCCCTCAGAGTTTGGTCTTACAGACTGCAGGGTTGGCCTGTTCAGATTCAGTCCGACAATGCTACGGACGTGGCCTATATCAATCACCAAGGAGGCACCAGAAGTCTTGATGCCCAAAGAGAGGTGATTCACATCCTAGGCGGGGCAGAAAGGCATATCCTCGCCTGTCTGCAGTCTTCATTCCAGGGGTAAAAGATTGGCAGGCACATTTTTCAACCCGCCAGAAGCTGAGTCCAGGAGAATGGTCTCTACACCCGACATATTTCAAATCATATGTCAGATATGGGGTACCCCAAATGCGGACCTGTTGGCTTCCCGGTTCAGCGCAAAGCTGGAGGAGGGTCAGATGCCCTAACAATCTCATGGGATCGTTATTCTCTGATTACACATTCCCTCCAGTTCCACTTCTCCCACAATTCCTTTAGAAAGTCAAGAGGGCAGGAAAGCCAGTGATTTTGATCACCCCGGCTTGGCCCAGGAGACCCAGGTACGTGGAAATTGTAAGGATGGCAGTAGGTAGACCTTGGTTTCTCCCACTACGTTCGGACCTACTATTGCAGGGTCCTATATTCCTTCCTGCCGTACAAAGTCTAAATTTGACGGTTTGGCTGTTGAGACCCACATTCTGAGGAAACGTGGGCTCTCAGGTCCAATCCTATCCACCCTGGTTAATGCTAGGAAGCCGGCCTCCAGGTTCATCTACTACAGAATCTGGAAGGTATATGTTTCCTGGTGTAAACCCAGAAGGGGGCATCCTAGGGAGTATGCCATTAATAGGATTCTTGCCCTTCCTCAGTTGAGATCTCATTTCCTACTCTGGGCCTTTGTTCAGTGAGTGCTGCACTTGAATCCGCCAGCTAAGTCTCCTGTGTGCCCATGGGATTAGAATTTGGTATTATCTGTTTTACAGAAGCTACCTTTTGAATCATTACACCATGCTTCTTAAATCTTTTTGACAAAGAAACTGTTTTTTCTTGTAGCCATATCCTCGGCAAGGAGGGTATCGGAATTGGCGTCTCTCTCTGTAAAGAACCATATATATTCATGATGACAGGGTGGTGCTGTGTCCTCACCCGACTTTTTACCTAAGGTGGTTTCAGGTTATCATCTGAATCAAGATATAGTCTACCGTCTTTTTTTTCCAGATCCGCAGTCTGCGAAGGAAGAAGGTCTACACTCTATGGATGTTGTAAGAGCGGAGAAAGTTTATCTGCAAGCAACGGCTCAGATACAAAAGACTGATTGTCTGTTATTCTGCCAGGGCCCAGGGAAGGGCCAGGCAGTGTCGAAATCTACTATTCGACAAGTCATTATTTAGGCCTATGGTGAGAAAAGAAGATCCCTCCTTTTCAGGTGAAGGCGCACTCGGCTAAAGCAGTTGGTGCTTCATGGGCAGTGCATCACCCGGCCTCCATGGCTCAGATCTGTAAGGCTGCTACTTGGTCTTCGGGCCATACATTTACTAAGTTCTACCAGGTAGATGTGAAAGGGTATGAGGATGCCGCCTTCGGGCGTAGTGTGCTGCAGGCAGCAGTATAGATCCTCTGGCCCGATTGCGGTCTTATTCAGATCTGTCTCTCCCTCCCCTCAATTTTAGCATTGCTATGGGACATCCCATTAAGTAATTAAGGCTCTGTGTCCCGTGATGTATGATCAAGAAAATAGGATTTTTTAATACAGCTTACCTGTAAAATCCTTTTCTTGGAAATACATCACGGGACACAGAGCTCCCACACCTCTTCGGAGTTAAACGTGGAACACTTATTGCTTTGCTACAAAACTGAGGCACTCTCCATTTGGGAGGGGTTATATAGGGGAGGAACTCAACTCTAATTGGGTTAACCAGTGTCCAATCACCTGTGGTGACTACATAACTCATTAAGTAATTAAGGCTCTGTGTCCCGTGATGTATTTCCAAGAAAAGGATTTTACAGGTAAGCTGTATTAAAAAATTATATTTGTTCTTCCAATAGCAAAACCTGTACTTTATGGTTTTAGGGGGAGAGGACTGCTTACCCATTTACAGGTACAGCATATATACATTTTGGTTGCATAGGTTTTGCTAGCTAAAGACCTTTGACAATATCACAGGCCAGGTGACTTTCATGAGTTTACTATTGGTTGCGAAACCAATAAAATGTAAACTTTTGTGAGAGAATAATGGAGGCTGTCATGTCCCTGCTCCATGCAGATGCTTGGTTTCAATGCTGTTTGAATAAAGCATTCGTCCTATGGGTCTGTGACTCAAAATCAGAAACATAGTCAGAAGGCCAGCAATGACATCCCCCAATACTTCTTTCATTACAAGTATATTTTAGACTTTAAAGCAAACATATGACTACTTTAACTGGCCCATGACAGCATTAGGGGAATAGGATGTCTTAGCTTGTCATTAAAGAGGACCATTAATGACTGAGTTTATGCAAGAATATGAATATTTGGTCATAAATAATTCATACTTGTACAGGCTTACTTAATTGAGTGGGCATCAGCTGTCAAACCTTAGGGTGGTCTATCACCTCTGACTCTTAGCTCTAAGAGGTATCTGTAAACAAATTAAAGCCCAATGAGTGAATTATCTTGTGACAGACTCGGACCCTCTTATGTCTAAAATCATCCTATGTCCACTAGGGGCATAGGATGACTGAGAAATTATATCTTGGACTACCTGAGATGGGATTATTATGTAATTATTATCCACAATATATTCCAGGATATCTGTAAAGAACTATTTACTGGTTGTTGATTCTGAACTCAACAGGTTAATTGTAAGAGTGACTTATTCATACTGTTAGATGCTAATGCCATCCCCTCCAACCATCTGTCTGTTCTCTGTGCTAATTGACTCAGCTATTGTGTGAAGATGTCCTGTGTTTACACTTATGATAATGTGTATTGTTTAGCAGGTGAGCAGAGACGGGACGTCTACTCTGAAAGGTCATATCTCGGAGTCACCTCGTCTGGGTAAATGATTAGTTAATTAGCTCATGTTAATTTATGTTCTGTTACCTCCTCTTTAAACTGTATATAAGGTTGCATTAACACTCCATGTTTAGCACACAAACCAGTCTCGTCTCGTTGTGTGTTGAGGGCAGCTGGAATATCTGATATCTATATCCAGACTGATAGGAAGCGGTATATGACAGAAGCACTCAAGCGGAGTGTGGGATGTTCCGTTACATACCTTATATAGGGAAGCCTGCAAAATTCGAATAATTTAAAACGGAATGGCAAGATCCTTGCATACATCTAGGTGTGACTGATTTTTTCCAACAACCAGCCTGATTTTTTCAACAGAACTTCTAAAAAATCTGCAGATTTTCCTGCTGTGATCGAGACTTCTTTGGACAATAAAATAATAAACCAATAATTGGAAGTGGAGTGTTTCTTTAAAGGGGTTGTAAAGGTTTTTTTTTTTTTTTCTAAATAGGTTCCTTTAAGCTATTGCATTGCTGGTTCACTTACCTTTTCCTTCGATTTCCCTTCTAAATGTTTTTTCTTTGTCTGAATTTCTCACTTTCTGTAAGCTTGCCCCCATGATTTGTCTTAAATGTGTTGCGCTGCACTGCTGTTTTTTACTTTTATGATTGGGATTTGATATTTTGTCCCTCAGTGTTCTAGCTGCTGTTCGTAGGTTTTTATTTGCGCTGGTTGATTTACTATTTTCTGCCCCCATCATCTGGCTGGGGGTTAGTCAGCCAGAACAGCTTACTGAGGAGGAACAGGAAGTGAGAAATTCAGACAAAGAAAAAAAACATTTAGAAGGGAAATCGAAGGAAAAGGTAAGTGAACCAACAATGCACTAGCTTAAAGGAACCTATTTAGAAAATAAAAAACAAACCTTTACAACCCCTTTAAATTTAAAAGAGAAAATATTTAAAATAACTCATCTCCCACATATATTTTGTTATAGGTGCACTGAACTTGACACGCATCCATTATGTTGGTCATACTGCATTCATATTAACATAATTCTCAATAAGAATATGCATACATACCTCAGTTTGAAGTGTGAGCGCACCTCTCCATGTTCTATCTGGATAAGCTCATTGTAACAGGCAATCATACTGTTTTTCTCATAAAATCTCTGCAAAATATATTAATAAATTGCTGCTTGTTTTAAAATGACAGTATTCATAAGCAATCACTACAGGTAAACTACAGCTTTGTTGAGAAAATTCTAGTTTCCTCAAGGTGAACATGGTGTCGTTGGGGTGGTGTTCATTCAGGACAGACAGCAACAGCATCTTTGCCTTCTAGTGTTGCCTAGTTGTCTTGACCGCTGGGTCTGTTTAAAAAATAGGCATAACCAAAATAGCTGACATGGATTTTTACAGCCATACGTGGCACATTATTGGTCGTATCAAACATCCATAAACCACTTATGATGGAATAATCTATATGTGCAGGTAATCCAACTTTAGACTTCCTCGAAAATAGTGAGCCAATCACTAAAGCAGAAAATTAGATTTAAGAGGATGTTGTTAGCACAGAACTAGAAGCTACAAAAAGGCTTGTTTAGCAAATGTGTGTGTTACATCAATGTTTTGAAAAAAGTATAGTTTTCCTTTAACCGCTTGCCGACCAGCCACCGCAGTTTTGCGGCGGCAGGTCGGCTCGGCTGCGCGAGATCATGAAATATTACGTCATCTCGCGAATCAGCCAATAAGGGCATGTGCGTGCCGCTGGAGGCGCGCCCCCCCCCCCGCTCGCCCCTGGTACCGACGCATGCGTTATTGTAGCAAAAAGTAAAAAATATTCATTTTTTTCAAAATTGTCGCTCTATTTTTGTTTATAGCGCAAAAACTAAAAACCGCAGAGGTGATCAAATACCACCAAAAGAAAGCTCTTTTTGTGGGGAAAAAAGACGCCAATTTTGTTTGGAAGCCACGTTGCACGACCGCACACTTGTCAGTTAAAGCGACGAAGTGCCGAATCTCAAAAAGTGGCCCGGTCATTGACCAGCAATATGGTCCGGGGCTGAAGTGGTTAAAAAAACTTCTCAGCTATAAATAAGCACTTTTGAAAGTGTGAAACACGTCAGCTTTTGTATTTCGCTGTTTGCTGTGGCTTGTATTTTTTGGATTATTACCTCTTTTTTAATAAAGGCATTAATTTTGAGTTCGGCTGTCCAAAATTTTCTCTTCATGCAAAAAAGACTTCTGAGGCCTCGTACACACGACCGAGGAACTTGACGTAAATGAAACATCGTTTTCCTCGACATGTTCCTTGTCAGGCTTGTGGAGAAACTTGACAAGCTTTCTTTGCGTACACACTGTCAAGACCAAATCTCCTCGTTCTCAAACGCGCTGACGTACAACACGTACGACGGCAGGGGAAGTTCGATTCCACTGGCACAACCCTTGGGGCTGCTTTTGCTAATCTCATGTTACTGCGTGTTAAGTAAAAGTTTGGTAAGAGACGATTTGCACTTTTCAGTCTGTTACAGCGTGACAAATGTGTTATCTCCATTACAAACGCTACTTTTACCGAAGGTGTGCTCCCGTCTCATACTTTATTCTGAGCATGCGCGGGTTTCTAAGCATACACACGAACGTGTTTCTCGTCGAAAACCAGCCCGACGAGGAACACGACGAGGAAATTGAGACTCCCGTCGAGGAAAAAGAGAACTTGTCTCTTTTTTCTCGTCGAGTTCGACAGTTTTCTCGATGAGAAACATACACACGACCGATTTCCTCGTCAAAAAAGCTCTCCCACCAAGTTTCTTGATGGATTCTGTCGAGGAAAACGGTCGTGTGTACGAGGCCTAAAGCCCTGTACACACGATCAGTTTGTCTGATGAAAACGGACCGATGGTTTGTTTTCCATCGGTGAAAAAAGATAGAACATGTTTTAAAATTTTCCTATGGATAAAAAACTGATAGAAAAAAACTATCGTCTGTGTGGAACATCCACGCATGCTTAGAATAAAGTCGATGCATGCTCGGAAGCATTGAACTTCATTTTTCTCAGCACGTCATAATGTTTTACGTCACCGCGTTGGACACGGTCAGATTTTTGACTGATGGTGTGTAGGCAAGACTGATGAAAGTCAGCTTCATCAGATATCCGACAAAAAAATCCATCGGATTAGATTCCATCAGATATCCGATCGTGTGTCCTGTGCATTAGTTTCTATTATGTAGAAAGCTAATCTCAAACTTGTTTCACCAAAGTCTCAAAGTCATCTATTTGATACATTAAAGAAAAACATTTCTTTTTAGGTCTAGGATGGAACGTGGAAGGGTTAGTACCCCTTTCAGGTTGTTATTGCTGCCTAGGTTATTATTTGCCTTATTTATGTTTCCCAATGAATAATACTGGGACTGAAAATAAAGAAAAGTCTCAAATTTGGAGTTGTGACCAGAATAGGAGCATCTTCCAACTGAGACAACTGTCTAAAGCCAGGGCCGTTTGAAGGAATTTGGGGGCCCCAAGCAAAAAGCTGGGGACGGGGTGTTGCTGAGCTTTAAGTTGAGAAGCTTTTTACCCTCCCTACCGCATACCGCGTAGCAGGAGATTCAGTTTGCTGTTCCTGGCCGGACTGAAAGGAAGTGAGCACTGAGTGTGTGCACTTCCTGTCAGTCCGGCTAGGAACAGAAAACTGAATCTCCTGTACTGCGCGGTTACGGTACCTGGCTGGACTGCAGGAGGAACTAGGAAGAGGAGCTCGGCCACGCTACAGGCTGCAGTCCTGCTAGGGCCCCAGGCCAGCTCGGGGCCCCAAGCAGTTGCTTGTTTTGCCTGTCTTGTTCCGACGGGCCTGTCTAAAGCAGCCTTTCTCAACAAGTGCTCCTCCAGGGGTTGCTAGGTGTTCTTTGAGCTATGAGCAATGATGGATCTTGATCTCCCACGAACACTGACCATCAATGTTCTGGGGCTTTATTTCACTGGCATCCAATGTAAGGAGACACTTTTATGCCGCGTACACATGATCGCAATTTCCGACAACAAATGTTTAATGGGAGCTTGTTGTCGGAAATTCCGACCGTGTGTAGGCTCCATTGGACATTTGCTGTCGGAATTTCTGACAACAAAAATTTTAAAGCTGGTTCTCAAATTTTCCGACAACAAGTTTTGGAACACAATTCCGACGCACAAAGATCCACACATGCTCGGAATCAAGCAGAAGAGTCGCACTGCCTATTGAACTTCATTTTTTTCGGCTCGTCGTACGTCTTCGCATTTTTGACGTTCGGAATTTCTGACAACATTTGTGTGACCGTTTGTATGAAAGACAAGTTTGAGCCAACATCCGTCTGAAAAAAATCCACAGTTTTGTTGTCGGAATGTCCGATCGTCTGTACACGGCATTACACTTACCAGCAATGCGAGAGGGTGCTTTTTTCGATGGACCAATAATGTAAAAGGGCACTTCTCCACTGACCTCTAGTGTAGTGTTTTCACAGTCTGCTTTTTTCTGGCAATTATTATTATTAATTTCTTTTTATGAATGTTGAAAATTATTTTGTCATGTAGAGCACGTGGGCAAATCATAAAATGATCCACCCTGTGGTGTTGATTTACTAAGATTGGAGAGTGCAAAATCTGATGCCAATTAGCTTCTAACTTCAGCATGTTCAATTCAGCTTTGACAAAAAAAATGGAAGTTGATTGGCTTCTAAGCATAGCTGCAATAGAGACCTCAAAGCATGAGGTAGTCTAGCATGGCTTTCTTTATATGTTCAAAAAATATATTACATAGACATTTTGTAAATTTGTTTCACAGCCTGTCGTTGATCTTTCAACCTTATTATGTACCACTTGTCTCCTTTACTATTGTTCAGACCATATACGATAATCTATACATGCAGAATGGCACTGGCAGGAAGATCAAAGACAAGCTGTGAACCAAATTTGCAAAACTTGTATGTAATATATTTGTGAACGTAAAAAATCCATGCTGGGCTATGTCATGTTACATTATTAATGTTTTATATGAATTGAATAAATCAATGACATTTTAACAGTAGTGTATATGTAATATATTGTCAGGCACTTTTAAAGTCCTATGTATGGTTATGGTGGAGTTTCTTGCTATTTTGTAATTTTAAGGATGGTGGTGCCTATTTGGGCAACTCTGACAATATACTGTTATGGCCCGGATTCACAAAGCACTTGCCCTGGCGTATCTCGAGATACGTCGCGTAAGTGGAAATATGCGCCGTCGTATCTGTGCGCCTGACTCAGAAACTAAGATACGCCTGAAAATAGGCTTCATCCAAACGACGTAACTTGCCTATGCCGGCGTAGAGTGGGCGCATATTTACGCTGGTCGTATTTGGCGCTCCCATTGATTTTCTATTCACATATGCAAATGCGGGAGATACGCCGATTCACGAACGTACGTCTGTCCGACGCAGTGCGCGTAAAGTCATACGTCCGGCGCAAAGTTATGCCCCATAAAGGAGGTGTAACTAAGCAGCATCCATGCAAAGGGAACACAAGCCGGCGTATTTTGCGTAGTTTACGTTGTACGTGAATAGGGCTGGGCGTAGGTTACGTTCACGCCGTAGGCAGTTATCCAGCGTATCTTAGGCAGTTGTTCCGACGTGATTGTGAGCATGCGCACATGAGACGGCGCATGCGCAGTTGGCGATACGTATCTGTCTGGCGCTCGGCCCATCATTTGCATGGGGTCACGCATCATTAGCATGGCTCACACCCACTTCCACTTATGCCGACTTACGCCTGAGAAACCCACCACAGATTTGGGAGGAAGTGCTTTGTGAATTCAGTGCTTGCCTCTCTGCGCTGCGTCGGCGTAGCGTAAAGAAGATACACTACGGCGGCATAAATATGCGTCAGTGTCTGTGAATCCGGGCCTATATGTATATGTCTCAATAGACCACTTTTTTTAATGGAATCAGTCTATTGTGTTTCTCGCTTTCTTCTTTTATTACCCTTTTTTATAGCAACATATAACACAGCACTCTATTTTAACTATTAATAGGTGGTAAATTCCTGTCTCAGGTTGATGTCCTTAAATAAACGGAAGGACGAGCAGTCCTTCACCCAATGGCTTGGTGGCCTAGCATTTACTATATTAGCTAAAGTTAAATCTTATACTATTATAGTTTTCACTTGCCCAGTCGGAGGGGTGGGCAGGGGTAGTCCTTTCTCCGGAACTATAATGTTGACCTGAAATAAGGCCAGTTTTTGTGCTAGCCTTTTCAAGAAATAGAGCTTCATATGTTAGGCTACATGGGACTCATTCATGGTTGATCATTTTGATGTAATTTATCATACTTTCTTATGGACGTTTTATGGGTCTATGGTTGGACCCCCCCCCCCCCCCCCCCCCATTCTCCTCATATGTTATGGTTGTCACTTTTTGTACATTGACTATGCGGACAGTTCTATTTTTGTACTTGACTTTGTTTACTTACAATGTTCTATTACTATTTGATATCTTAATAAAAAGATTGAAACAGAAAAAAAGGGAGGGGCGAGCAGTCCTTCACCCCTAGTATTATGTCTATAGAAGCAGAAGGAAGGGGAGAGTATCCCATCACTATTTTACTATTGTAACAATCTTGTTAATGCTACCTGGAGGAATAGGGTGACATCTTTTCAATCTGTCCATTTTTGTGACCTTTTTAGAGTAAATGTAGGTTGACCTGCCTAAGCCCAATGACGATCTAAAAATGATTCCTGAGTCACCATTTTCTTGTACAGACTACAATAACTGGCATGGTTAAATGTCCTCACCCTGTTAAATCCAGCATGCAGGAGAGGAAGGACCGACGTTTCTTCTTGATCAGATGCTCTGCAACAAAACAGAAATATTCCTATAAATACCTACTACTGTGTTTCCCCGAAAATAAGACCAGGTCTTCTATTAATTTTAGTCACAAAGAACACAATAGGGCTTATTTTCAGGGTAGGGCTTATTTATTTATTTATGGTATGTACATTAAACAACATTTATTCAAATACAGTCATCTCTATTTCCATTTGAACCATTGGTCCTAATCTCTCATTTACAGCAATATATGGTAGCTCTCCCTAAACAACATTTATTCAATTACAGTCATGTCATCTTCTTCTGGAATATCATCATAACTCTCCAAACCCTGATTGCCAGCCTGAATTTCTTGCATCTCCATTTCCTTTTGAACCATTGGGCCTAATCTGTCATGTAAAGCAATATAGCTCTCCTTAAACTAGTACTTCTTGTCCATGTAGCCTGCTCGTAGTGCTTTGGCAACACAGCTGTCAGTGATTTTATCCCATGAATTCTTCACCCATGTCACAACCTCTAGCAGTTTAGGCTTCACAAAGTTTCCACGCTGATTTCTGACCAATCTATTTTCAGTGTATTCATTGATTTCTGTGCGCAAATGGTCCTTGAATGGTATGTTTATTGCAATATCAAGACTTAGGAGATAAGCAGTCATTCCTGCGCGAATCATTACTTGATCTATTCTTCTCTCTGCAAGGAAGTTCTTCATGTCTTTTGCGCGGTGAGTGCTGGCTGAATCCCAGACTAGCAGACCTCTTTGGCCACCTCTCAGAACAAGTGGCAGCATTAAATTGATCCACTTTCTTATAACTGCTTGTGTGCACCAGGCTTTTTCTGTTTCAAGAACATAAATGCCTGAAACACGTTCAATCTTATCTTTCTTGCCCTTTGCGATAATTAGAGGTGTGGCTTTTGTTCCATCCAGACGAATTGCCAAAACACAAGTAACACGTACACTTTCATAACCAGTGGAGGGAACGTAGATTGAGGAGGCTTCCCTCCGATCAATTGTCGTTTGAGATCCTTGGCCCATATACACTGCAGTTGCATCCATTGCAATCATGTTGGAGAGTTGGTATTTAGAAAAGTCTATGCCATCAACAAAGAACTTGAATGCAAGTGCACGTTTAACAACTTCATTATCTTCCAGCTTGAACAGTGTTGTTGATCTTCTTAGAGACAGTTCATATCGCTGAAGGAAGCCATCCAGCCAGTGGTGTGATGCTTTGAAATCTTCTGGGGATATGTCGAATTGTGGTGCCATTGCAAGGGCAAATGCTTGAATATCAGCCTTGCGAACAACCAAAGCCTTTGCTCTCTTGTCAGCAATCCATTCACAGATGGTATCTTCCAGCTCAAGATATAATGGCTGCCGACCTGATCCACACTTGTGCTTCTTAGCATTTCCCTCGTCCACCTTTTGACTGAGGTTACCGTACTCTGCTCGCCATTTTCGGACCATTAGGAGATCTAACTTCATCTCTTTGCAGAAAGCGGTAAGATTCTTGCCGTGGGAGTCCTTTCTTGTACTCGACAGAATAGCTCTTTCTCTTTGAACTCATCTTGTCTGGGGATCAAAATACCGTACTGTATTAATACCGTATACGGTACGCATAAAGTGCGCAAAAGTCTGTCTGGCTGGTTGTTGCTTTAAAAAAAATCCTGTTCCTTTAAAGCATGATAAATAACACAGTGTTTGTGTCATTTATCCCTCTCTATTGTCTAACCTGTTAAAATCCAAAAATTCAGTGTCCGCTGTCTTCCTCTCAGGTCTCCCACCCCCCATTGTCAGGTCAGGAGTCCGTTTTTTACATCATTATTACTGGTACTGTATGAGGTTCAGTGCAGTTTTATACTGGTATACCGGTAAAAGTACCTGTTTAACACCTTTTATTCGTCTCTTTTATTCTTCTCTGAGATCTCTGAGGTGATGATTAAAGAGAAGAGTTCGGCTGTGGTGACGTCAGCCCGCTCCGTGCACTAAAGATGGAGGGGGGCGCAGACGTCAGCGGGAGGAGAGGAGGAAAAAGAAGAGCCGTGATTGCCGCTGAAGTCAGTGCGCTGAAGACGACATCTGGTGGGAGGAGGGGAGGAAAGAGAATAGCCGAGAACCCCGGCTGACGTGCGCAGAAGAGGAAGCAGCAGCAGACATCAGCTGGGAGGAGAGAAGAGGACCTCCGGCGGGGCAGCGGTGGGTGTAAACCTGTTTGTTTTAAATATAGCAGCACGGAGACACTAGCCAACATTTAAAAAGTGTTTTAAGGAGATTTACTAGGGCTTATCTTCGGGGTAGGGCTTATATTGCAGCCTGCCCTGATAATCCAGATAGGGCTTATTTTTGGGCTAGGGCTTACTGTATTTACTTAAAGCAGTAGTAAACTCTCGCTATTCACCTGTACCTCCAGGTAAGCTTACAGTAAGGTTTACCTGTCCTTACAATGAATGTTTCCTAAATGTGCAACCTTTAGAAGATATTCATATCAACAAAAGCCAATTATATCACTGGCACATGCACAGTGATGCTCTGCATTCAGGGCACGCAGAGTGTGCCGTGGAATGCAGAGCACCATGCAGCGATTGTCACTTCTATGCGCATGCACAGGAGTGATATCATTGTGACCCGGTCATTCAGGAGACCACAGTGTGCAAACCCGGAAGAAAGACTGGGTGAAGATGGAAGCGCTGGCAGCGGTGACAGTGCACCCCTGGAGGGCTTCTTTTGAAAGGTAAGTTTGTCATAATGTGCTGGTTGTACTACTGCTTTAAAGTGGAATCCAAGCTAAACACTTAACTAGCCTTAAAACGGTCTCCTTCCACCCCTAACACCTATGCCCCCAGTGCATGGAAGAAGTGTCAAGAAGACTTTGGAAGACCTCACATCATTTTGAAATATTTTATAAAGAATTGGTGGATGAAAAGGACTTTGGACTTTGCCACATATTATTTATTAACAAAGAAACAGAGCCGCGCCACAGACACTAAACAATATACAGTAATGATCTATAGAGGGTATGGTGTAATGAAGTCCATAAACATGTATCTTTCAGCATGGATCACTCTCAGATAAAAAAACAGTCTATTGGAAAGTATGGCATAAACAGTTAGGTGATCAGCATTGGTCTCCTATTGAATAGGTCTCTGCAAATGAAGTCCTAAGATTCCACACCACCAAAGTGACAGGTAACACAATAATAAGTGAGCCCTTCAGCGGAATAAGAGGCCGCTTACCAGAGGGCAAGCAAATTGTGCCTTTTGGCTATAGCCCAGCTGCGGCCTTTGATTCACAGGAACCCAAGGGAGGAAAGAGATAACAGCAGGCACTCGATGGTAACAAGCTCCAGTTCGTCCGGTAAGGACATAGGAAAGAAGGTGCACCATAGCGTGACTCCGTTTAAATAAGTAGCATTTATTAAAACATGAGATATACTCACAAGCATGAAGATAAAAACAGCGTATGCCGGCCGGTATACAAGGAGCCCTCCTCCTTTGCGTGGTGACGTCACTGCGTTGACTCCCAGACGTGTTTCGTCATCAACAAGACGTTTTCAATGGGGGTAGGGCATAACAGTGATTCACCAGTTAAATAGAGCTAAGCCTCATTGTGAAGAGCGGAGCAATAGCTGCAGAAACGCCATCTTAACTGAGGTCAAGATGCCCTTATTTGGCGGCCCGGCGCTATACCACCGGGCGATAAATCCTCATAATAAAAATTATTTTAAAACTGACAACATAGCTGTGTCTAGCGCAAAAAAAAAGGAGAAACGGAAGGGAAACAATTTCAAAAGCAGCGAACGGTCCGACGGGAATGTAGAGCAAGGCTGGCCTGGCACAAGCCGTCCCACTTCATATTCGATCGTTCCGACCGCTCTCTTTCGCCATCTAGAGCTTCATTATAGGAAGTGAGGATGTAAAGTATATTTAAAAAAATCTCCGTTTTGAAAAAGAAAAAGAAAACTGGAGTCCATGGAAACATTATACCATGGCTTCCAGATAGGCGCAACCCTTTTAAAGGCGGGCAATACAAGCATGCATAGTCCTTTGCAGGATACCTAAAAGGCGGCCCGATCTGACCCAGGAAATAAGGTTAAATTAACCTCTAGGTGACATAGATTAAAAACCCCAGGGCATATTAAGGACCTGCTAACTAGGACTAAAATTAACCATTAGAAGGTAAATACATTAAAATATACCAATCAATGCAATCTGATCTAAAAATATTCCCCAACCCCCCAAAAAACAGTGACCAGCCTCCCGCAAAAGAGGTGGGACAATCTGCATGCCTGGTAAATAGGGAGATGGACATCATCACTGTAATTCGTAGATGATGACAAAACACCCTTAGGTAAATAATCAAGCAAAAATAATGGTGCAAAAATAAGTGAAAAATATATTGATGAATTATTTAAATTCGTCCGCGAACCACCTCACTAAGGTGCGCGTCCTTATGATATATGCCCACAGTGCCGTGCACATCTGAGTAAATGAATTCCGCTAGTGTGACTAAGCAAAGTGATTAGAAAAAAGGTGTAACCCTCCTTAATCTGGGTTTTAATAAAAAATTATTGAGTTTAATAATCCGATTAGAAAATTTGTATAAACAAATTCTCTTAAAAAACTGAAAAATGTATTAGAAAATTATTTTTTATACCATCCAAAGAAAAAGTGTAAAAAATATATTTGAACTATCGAGATGCAAAAATAAACCTGCCTCTATTGGTGCCATTCACAATGAGTAAATATATCATGCATTGTTGATGAATGCATTTACATTGGTTTCTATATTCAACCCATAGGGGGCATATGTTTTTAGGCGATGGATCCAACCCATTTCCATTTGTGAAATTTCCCTCACCAAATCACTCCCCCTCCAGTGTGGCTTATATTTGTCGATCCCTAGAAAGAGAGTTTTAGATGGGTCTTTATTATGTTTCAGCTTGTAATGGTTGGAGACGGAATGGTTCTTGAATCCGGCTAGAATGTTGGTGATATGCTCATTCACCGGGACCTGGAAGGACCTTTTGGTCCGACCCACATACTGCAGGCCACACGGGCACTGCAGAAGGTATACTACGCCTGTGGAGGCGCAGGTAATACAGGGTCCGATCTTGTACTCCTTACCGGTAACCGTAGAAGTAAAGGCAGTCACACACCTCTGCGTGTTGGAATTCATAGAGCAAACCCTACACCGACTGCACCTATAGTAGCCTTTTAATTGATCAAAAAAGCCTATTCCCCTGATGGGAGGATCTATAACATTGACAGCTACTTTATTCCATAAGGCCTGCACACCCCTAAAGATTACTCGAGGTTTGGGGGGCAAGATATCCTTCAATCCTTGCCAATGCTTATTGACAAGGTGAGTAATGGCCCTATGTTGAACAGAATAGGTAGTTACAAACGGCACCCCCTCAGGGAAGTTGTCCCTCTCCCCAATCGCCTTTTCACGTAGGAGATCGCCCCTCTCAGTGGCCAAAACTTTATTAAGGGACCCCTGTAGGGACTCCTGGGAGTATCCCTTCTCAAGGAAGCGGTCTGTTAGCATCCCCGCCTGAGACAGAAACTGCTGGGGATCGGAGCAGTTCCTCCTCAGTCTGAGGTACTGACTCTTAGGGACTGCCCTGAGCCAAGGCTCGTAATAGCAGCTGCCTGTCGGGATGAAGGAATTGCGGTCCGTATCTTTGAAATATGTAGACGTAGCAAATTTTCCATCTCTAACTTCAATCTTGAGGTCCAAGTAGTGAACATCCGTCTCACTAGCCTCATATTTCAATTTAATCCCTCTATCGTTAGAATTGAGGGACACTATGAAGTCGGCCAGATCCTGGTGTTCGCCGGCCCATAGGAGGAGGATGTCATGAATTTATCTAGCCCAAAGGACTAGCTGAGGTATAACCCTTGTGTGGATGACATCCTCCTCCCATTTGGCCATAAACAAGTTCGCCAGGCTGGGGGCATATTTGGCCCCCATGGCAACACCTGTGTCTTGTCTATAGAAGTTATTATCGAACCAAAAATAATTTGATGCTGCTGCGTACCTCAACAGGGACATCACAAAGTCTACCTGCTTGCACTGAAGCCCCGACTCCCTCAAGAGAAAACAGTGGACAGCTTCAAACCCTAATCCGTGTGGGTTGATCGTATATAGGGATGTGACGTCTATAGTAGCCATCCAGATATTAGCTGTAGCAGGAAATCCAGACAAGATGTTCATGATATGTCTGGAGTCTTTAACAAATGATGGAATTTTCTTAACTAATGGTTGCAAATAAAAATCTATGTATCTGCCCACCCAGGAGGTAATTGAGTCAATGCCACTCACTATGGGGCGTCCCGGGGGGCAGAATGGATCTTTATGCAGTTTCGGTAGATAATAAATGGTTGGGGTGCGAGGGGCCTTGGGTATCAAAAAAAGTTTCTCCTTAAGAGATAATATTCCTTCATACACACCTCGCCCTATAAGTACCTCCAGATCTCTCTTGTATTTAGCCTTGGGGTCATTGGGTAATAAAGAATAGGTATTCGTGTCATCTACGATATTGTGCATTTCTCTAAGATAATCTGCCTTATCTAAGATGACGACCCCCCCCCCCTATTATTTATTCTATGTTGAATTTTGCGCTACATTGTGTTATAAATGATAAATGTGAATATAGAGTCACATGTGGTAGTAAACACAGTGTTAAATGACAGCCAACTCTCTCCCACTAATCAGCTAAACACAATGGGGGCAGAATATTACTGCTTGATTGATGGAGGCTTTTTTGGGTCCTCCTTTACGCACACGGTCAGGCAAAAGGAATTTTCCCAGCTTTTACGCAGACTCAAGAATTAGTCCAGGGGGTGTTTGTTTATTTAGGGGTTAAAACTTAGATGAGGAGAGGAAGCATGGGATTCCCCAAACTGTAGAACTTCATTGCAAATTTGAGGACTTGCTAACCTTTTGGCTGCTAGGAACGAACGAACAAAGCTATCCTCCCATAGGATTGATGGTACAGCAAAAACAGAAAAAGTTCCAACTGCTGAATACAGGTGCTACTCCGTAGAGAAATGCTAATGCACCTGGCTGCTCTTGAATCCCCAGCTGGAGGTGTAGAGTGTCTCTCTTGGTGGTGAGCTGTCACTAAGCTATTCCCTTAGTTATGGACAAGCAAAGTATGTTTATTTGATCTAATAAAATGTAACTTGTTATAATACATTTTTTACAATACATTTTTTTAAATAATTTTTTACAACTTTTTTTTTTACAATGCTGTCAGTTATGAATGGACTGTAAATGAGAGATTTACCGGCTCCTTCCTCCCTTCCGCATCCTGAAAGATCAGGATGCGGAAAATGCTCATGAAAATGAAAATGCTCAATATCGGCACTGATACCAATACTAGTATCGGTATCAGTGCAACCCTACTTTAAATGGAATCTGTTGCTTTGTCCTCTATGTATAAAGTACATGGGTACTAAGGCAAAACTGTTACCTGAAAACTAAAAAATTTGGAGCAGGGAGGATTTCTTTTTACAAAAGAGGCATACTATATCTCTTCCTCGCAATTTTCTTTACACTGTACACTGAGCTGCATATGCATAGCTCAGTGTACAATTGCATGCATAGCTCAGTGTACAATTCTGGGACGAATAAAGTTCCATGCATATGCAAGGGATTACGCCCTCCCATGCTGGCCAATCAAGATGGTTGAAAACCGAAAACTCGGAATAAGGCAGAGAGTATAATTCGGCACTAGCAAGGGAGCTCATAGGCGTTGCAGCATTGAAGCGTAAGTATGTATAAAGTGGGTTTATTTCACCTTCTCCCACAACTTACAGCTGGTTTTGTAATGTGATGGATAGCTGCATTGATCAATAGTTGGAATTCATGGGAGGAGAGAAGCTGGTCCTGGATTATACAAGAAATATACAACCTCAACTTCCTATGTCTCCATATCTCCTGATGATTTTAACATATGGTTTTCACTAAAGTTATTCTCTATGCCACAGGTGTCCAACTCAAGGCCCGTGGGCCGAATTCGGGCCTCCAGGCCCTTTCGTGTGACCCTGCAGGAGAGCTCCAGCCTTCCTCTGGTCCTCCTCCAAACCCTAATGCCACGTACACATGGCCGTTTTTAATGACGTGAAAAATGATTTTTTTTTTTAATGTCATTAAAAACCACCGTGTGTAGGCTCCAGAGCATTTTTTATGACGTGAAAAATGGGCATTAAAAATTTAGAACATGCTCTATTTTTTTGCGTCGTTTTTCACGTTGTTTTTTTTCACGTCACGCTTTAACGGTGTGAAAAAAACGTGCATGCTCAAAAGCAAGTTATGAGACGAGAGCGCTCATTCTGGTAAAACTAGCATTCATAATTGAGATAGCACATTCATCACGCTGTAACAGCCTGAAAAGCACGAAGACTGAAAAGCGCAAATTGTCTCTCATTAAACTTTTACTAACACAAAATCAGCTAAAGCAGCCCCAACCGGTCGTGTGTACGCGGCATTACTTTCTGCTTTCAGGCAATGCATCCAGCTTCTTCCCAGCAGCAGCATAAGGAAAGGGGGATGCACTCTGATATAAGGGAGAGTAGGGGACTCAACTTCTGATGGTGGGGTGGCTCTTGACATCTAATATATGAGGAGGGGATGCGCTGGACATCTAATCTTACAGATACAACCGGCCCTTTTGAGGGCAATCATAATGCTGATGCGGCCCACCATGAAATTGAGTTTGACACCCCTGCTCTATGCATTTCTTCATGAGATGCTCAGTTAGAACTGCCAAGGTTTATAAGAGGTTTATTTTAAAACTAAACCTAAAAAATAATAAAATACTAATAGTTTTAAAGGAAAGACTGTGATCAATAGGAAAGCACAAAAATAAAACACAAACTTACAATCGTGGGACAACAGCAAGGATTGTAGTGTGCTCTGATGGCTTTGTTGCACGTATCGATCTGCAAAAGAATGAAAAATTTGGATGTCAATAGCAGTGGTGCACTATAATTCAAGAAATCAGAAATTGTGTTAAAAAACTTTGTAGGCTACAGGACGTGCTCTCCCTGGAACAAATCCTCAACCCTTATCGCAATTACTGAGATCGGGATAGGATTCTCACAAACACTCCACACTTTCGTACGGCAATACCTCCGTCCTACTATTCCCGGATTTTTCGGCTGAGCTACAGCGCAAGAGGAAAACCTTTAACGATGTTCGTAAAAGGCTCCATGAAATAATTAAATACAGAACGCTGTACCCTAGCCATCTCTGAGTCCCACATAACGGCTCGGTTAGCTTCGACTCCCCGGCTGACTCAGATGAATGGCTGAATACCCTGCGGTGAGCACAACATTCCACTTATGACTCACAAATGAATTTCCATATTGTGCCATGGAAATGGCTTCACCTCTTTGGGTTCCTCCTTTAAGTTGCCTGTTTAAGTGCTCAATTATCCGGTTCATTCACAATTGTTCCGCTTAATGTTTATTCTCACTTGCTGGACTGCTCTAACTAAGATTATTTTCCGCAGTGTTGCTGAACTTGGAGGTATGGCGACTCCCCCGCGGGTATGACCCCTTTTTCCCCTTCTGTTGGTTTCTAAATTGCACTCATACTTCACTTCACCCTATTCCCATTTTGCAGTTTTTATATAGTTTAGCGTCCCTATGGAACTTAAATTAGTATCTTGGAACATAAGGGACCTTAAAAACAAAATTTAAAAGATCTCTAATGTTTAAATTCCTTAATACTCATAAACCGCATATCCTTTTTTTACAGGAAACTCATCTTTTAGGGAACAAAATGCTATCCCTCTGCAGAGCGTGGGTGCAACAGGCATTTCATGTCACCTATGCTAGGGGGGTCCCTTGCATATAAGGTAATACATGTATGTTCAAATCCAGGGGGTAGATTTATATTTTTAGTTCTAGAAATTGGTACTGTGAAATATGTGTTTGTCAATGTATATATTCCTCTGCCTATTTCTCCTGGCATATTATATACTAACCAGGAGAAACTGGCGCCACTACAGAAAACTATAGTTATTTGGGCTGGGGATTTTAATGCTGTATTGCAGGCTGACTTATACTTAGACTCCTTCAACCCTCAGAGAATGTCCAGTGTAGACCTTGGGTCCTGGGTTCGCACCTTTGATCTGATTTGGAGATTCAAATTTCCACTAGACTGTTTTTACTCACATTATTCCGGCTCCCATAAATCCATCATATGGGTAGCTTCCTACTTGTCTGCAGGCATTTCGGACCACTCTTCGATGGAACTTATTGTAAAGGTAGGGGAGGTAAATTCCTGGGCTGCTGGCACCTAAATTCCAAATGGCTTCTTAACGAGAGGGTACAGGGGCTGCTGAAGGACTCAGACGTGCAATACTGGGTGATGAATGAATCCTCCACATCCCCCAGATAGTTTTGAATGCCTTTAAAGCATTTACCAGAGCTCAATACATTACAGGCATCAAATCTGCAAGGGTCTGAGGCAGCGTCCGATTTTGTATCCTCTCCTACTGGGGAAAACTACTCTATTTTGGCCCGCAAAAAGGCCTGCAGAAACCTGGAACTTCACCTTACATCCCTCACACATGCAGATATCCTGCTTTTGAGGCTGGGAGGCAGTTTGGGTCTGGGAATAAGAATGGTAAACTGTTAGCCAACCTGGTTGCAGATTCCAGGCATCTGACGGTGGTCTCTGAGTTGCTTTCAGATGCTGGGGAATCCATTATTGACCCCTCTAGCATTTTAAATGCATTCCAACGTTTTTTCAATCCTCATATCACCAAGGTGCTTCTCCAGATCTCTTGTCCTTGCTGGACACTCTGCAAAGTCTCTATCTGTTGTCTTTGTCGTATGAGGTGGCTGTGTCTCTAGACAAAGACATTTCCTTCCTGAAATTGAGAGGACTATCAACTAATTTTCCACCAATAAAACTCCTGGGCCTGATGGATTGCCGGGGGAATGGTATAAACCAGGGTTTGACAAATTTGCTTGGAATCTAAGAGCCAGCTAAAAAAGTTAGGAGCAAAAAAATGCACCCCGTCCCGCCAAGCTCGCGCGCAGAAAGGAACGCATACGTGAGTAGCGCCCGCATATGTAAACGGTATTCAAACCACACATATGAGGTATCGCCGCGATTGGTAGAGCGAGAGCAATAATTCTAGCAATAGACCTCCTCTGTAACTCAAAACATGCAACCTGTAGAATTTTTTAAACGTCGCCTATGGAGATTTAAAGGGTTAAAGTTTGTCGCCATTCCACGAGCGGATGCAATTTTGAAGCGTGACATGTTGGGTATCAATTTACTCGGCGTAACATTAACTTTCACAATATAAAAAAAATTGGGCTAACTTTACTGTTGTCTTATTTTTTAATTAAAAAAGGTGTATTTTTTCCCCAAAAAAAGTGTGCTTCAAAGACCGCTGCGCAAATACGGTGTGACAGAAAGTATTGCAACGATCGCCATTTTATTCTCTAGGGTGTTAGAATAAAGAATACATATAATGTTTGGGGGTTCTAATTAGAGGGAAGGAGATGGCACTGAAAAAACACATTAGAACTGCTGTTTTTTGCTACTTGTAATGTAATGTAACCTGTAATGCCAACGGCCACCACAAGATGGCCACTCCTAGATTCCTTCTGCAGGCCTCAGCTTCCTTCTGTGAAGGCCGCAAAGCCGCGGCCTCAATTACTGGCTGGCCGGTAATTGAGGCCGCGGCCTTCTGCTGGCCTCAGCTTCCTTCTGTGAAGGCCGCAAAGCCGCGGCCTCAATTACCGGCGGCCGCAGGCTCGCCGCGATGCGCCCCGCGGGTATTTGAGGTCCTAAGTGCTGTGCATCATTTAGACCAATTTCCTTTTTGAATTATGATTTTAAAGTCCTGACTAAGGTATTAGCCAAGAGATTGACAACATTTTTTCCATCCTTGGTTAGTATTGACCAAACTGGCTTTTTCCCAGGGAAATCAACAGACGTTGAGTATTGACACACTTACAGCTCCCCCCTGAGGAGTCAGCTTCCAGGGTCCTGGTTATGCTGGATGTAGAAAAAGCATTTGACTCATTGGATTGGGTCTACATGGGGCACATTTCTGTAACTGGATCAAGATATTTTATAAGGCTTCCCTGGCACAGATTAAATTGGGAGGCGAGTTGGCTGAATCATTTTCCATTGGCAGGGGGACCAGATAAGGGTGCCCATTGTCCCCAGCGTTATTTACGCTATTGATGGAGCCAACAGCCCAAGCCATATGTAATTCTTCCCTTATTAAAGGTATACCGGTAGGCACTATCATTGAAAAAGTGGCAATATACGCTGATGACATGAACCTTTTTTCGAATGACCCCGGTCCTTCCCTTTAGGAAGCTCTGGCCCTGCTTTCCTTGTATTCTCCCTTGACAGTTCTGAAGGTTTCCTTTTACGTTTTCACTTGGTTCTGTACACTGTGGGAACGTGTTTCTGACATCTACTTAGCACCTTCCAGCAGTTTTGAGTGAAGTTACTTTGGACTTTGGTTACCAGCTTTTAAGTTTTATGTGTTTTGGTTATTGTCACCTTGTTCTCTGTTTATAGGCTTGTTTTGTAACCTCCACCCCTTCTAAATTCAATAAAAAGGATTTGCAAAAAAAAAAAATACTTTAAATAAATTACTTCTTTGGGTTTATTAAGATCTCTGGCCCAGATTCTCGTAGGAGTTACGCCGGCGTATCTCCAGATACGCCGTCGTAACTCTGAGTTTGAGGCGTCGTATCTATGCGCCTGATTCTTAGAATCAGTTACGCATAGATTTGTCTTAGATCCGACCGGCGTAAGTCTCTTACGCCGTCGTATCCAAGTTGCATATTTACGCTGGCCGCTAGGTGGCGCTTCCGTCGATTTACGCGTCGAATATGGTAATGAGCTAGATACGCCGATTCTCAAAACGTACGTGCGGCCAGCGCTTTTTTTACGTCGTTTACGTTAGGCTTTTTTGGGCGTAAAGTTACCCCTGCTCTATGAGGCGTAGATGAGGCGTACCAATGTTAGGTATGGACGTCGGAACAGCGTCAAATTTTTCACGTTTTACGTCGTTTGTGTAAGCCTTCCCTGAATGGCGCTGGACGTAAGTTACGTTCACGTTGACTAGGCATTGAGCGGGCGCAATTTAATTTGAAAATTTGACGTGATACTGAGCATGCGCCGTTCGAAAAAAGCGTCAATTACGTGGGGTCACGATTAATTTCCATAAAACACGCCCACCACTTCCACATTTGAATTAGGCAGGCTTACGCCGGCCCAGTTACACTACGCCGACGTAACTCTTAAGCGCAAGTTCTTTGAGAATACGGGACATGCCGCTCTAAGTTACGGCGGCGTAGTGTATTTTAGATGCGCTACGCCCGCCTAAAGATAGGCGATTCTACGTGAATCTGGGCCTCTATGTTTATTTAGGACCCATATGCAATTGAAATATTTGAGTCACTATTTAGTAAATTGCTTACACTACAGAAACTACCACACAGAAGTGTCTGCCCCTATACTAATATTCAGAAGGAATTTATAAAACATGTTACAGCCGATGCAGTGTAGACTGGGAACAGTTAATGTAAAATTGAGGGATATGTATGTGAACTGGAATGCCTACCTCTTAATGCTCGGAATGCCAGTTACTGCATTTCTATCCCAATAGAGTCCCTGCCCCCCCCCCAACATTATGCTGTGCCCCCCCATGTGCCCCCCCCCCCCCCAAAAAAAAAACACATTTTTTTTTTGTATTTTGCTCGGGCCACTGCTGGAGTAACACAGTATCTCCTGAGAGGAAGAGTGTCCCCAGTCAGCTCTGCAGGGATTCCTCCTAATCCCTCTGCCCGCTGACACTGCATAATGCGAGCGCTCACACAACCACAGCCACCCTATCTACTCCTTCCCCTGCATCCTCATTGGCACAGAGAAGAGCGAGTTGCAGGAAGGACTCCATGAGCCTTCATCTCAGTCACTGAAAAGTTACCTTAGGACAGGAGAACCAGCCTGTAAATTCCGAGAGTGGTGACTGCAAGCTGAGCCGAGTGTCAGTCTATGACACTCTTTCACAGCCCAGCGAGTCCAGCCAGCCCCCCCCCCCCTCACTCTCCTCACATACGAGCAGGGAGGAATACAGCTCATCCTCCTCCTTCCAGTCCCGCCCACCCTATCCCGGCGTGCTGTATCTGAAGAGAGGGGATGTGTGGGCGGGAAATATGAAAATCAGCAGCATTCCTGGCTGTGTGTGAATGATGCCTGAGATTCTAGCCTGGACCGTGGGTAAGTGTATGCACTGCAGACTGCAGTACACTGTAATCACTGAACTGCATTATCTCCATCCCTTCTCTCCCCATCTGTCTCCCTCCCCCTCTCCTGTTCTTTCAAGACATTTACAATTTACTTTCACTTTCAGTTAGGCAGGTAATATACAGTGCAATTTCTTTCCCACATCCACAGATTGCAGGAAATAAACTTGCATGATTCCCCCATCAACACAGACAGTGGTGACAGGGGAATATCCCTCCTGCCCAGCAATTGTATTCTCCCGACAAACAGTGATTATCACTAGTGGCTATACAACAACCACTAGTGATAATCATAAGAGAATCTGCTCATTAATGGTTCAAACCTCAGCCAGTTCCTGCTGAACCAGCTGAGATTTAAACTGTCTATGGCTGGTCTTAGCTCTTAGGCAGCCCATACATTGATGATCAATGTATGAAAAAAAGTGATCAATGATTGATCACTTTTTTCATTCAACTATTAGGTTGAATGAAAAAAAAAAAGAAATGATCCAATTCCCCCATCTACACATTATAGGTGGATGGATCCTCCCAGTGTGGACCAGTGCTGGAACAACCAGAGTTGCTGTCCTGTCCCGGCTATTTACAGCGCTGGTCTCTGTCTCCATGGCATCGGCGGGAGCACATTGGAACCCAGTGCTGGCCCTCCTGTAAATTGTGCTGGCCCTCCTGTACATCAACCTCATAAAGATGAGCCTGATGTACAGGAGGGCCAGCACAATTTGTTGTTAGAGATGGGCTGAGCATGTTCAAAATTCCACATGCCAGAGCCTGCCAGGAAGCCCACACTGCACAGCGTTAATCACAGGGAGTGAGACATTTCCCGGTCCGCAGCTGCACAGATCAGGAAATGTCTCACTGGCTGTGATTAGCACTGTGGATTGTCGGCTTCCTGGCGGGTTGCTTAGCAGCAGTGGAGCCTTCTCTGACATGCTGATTGTGATGCAATCCGGGTGATGCTCCCAGTCAAATCCTAGTCTTAAATATCAATGATTTTATTGATCAAAGCCCACACTTTACAGGCATAGAGACCACATGGCTGCTGAACATACAGTTGATTATATATATGTGGTTGTACTCTTGATGCTAATAAATACTGTGTTTATTAGATCTGACTGGGAGCATCACCTGGATCACATCCCGATCAGCATGTCAGAGAAGATTATACAGCATTGTTGCTGCTAGGTGACCAACTGGGGGCTCGGCTCTCTATAACCAATAGTGCCAGCCTTCCCCTGCATGCACCCATAATGTCACCAGCACTAGGTCCTAATAGACTGGCAAGGAGACAGATGCCAGACCAGTGCTGTAAATAGCAGGAACAGGACAGCTGGGGAACCCCACAGTGGCAGAACACCAGGGCCCAGTGGCAAGACAACCTTTGCAACCCTGATAGTTCTATAGTTCTCCCACTGCTTTGGACCCTTATATTTTCTTGGTGTGCTGGTGACATATATCTCTTGTTTTCTGCCACCGTGGAGGGAGCTCACTGCAGAACATGTGAAAGGGCCCATTGTGGGATTGTAGTAAAGGGTCCCAGGATATATATATATATATATATATATATATATATATATATATATATATATATATATATATATATAATTGCACTTGCTACTTTTGTCCCTGTCCCCCCATGTGCCCCCCCTAAATATGAAAGCTGGAGACACCACTGTTCTATCCAATGTATCATGTGCCAAGAAAGGTTTGTCTGCACCAGAGTTGAGACTTAAAATCATGATTGCCACCTTATTCCTTCATCATTACCAAAATACATAGTTTATTCAGCTTTAATAGTTCAAAGGAATCCTTTACTGTATTATCAAATTAGTTTTTTAATGCTAACCTCTCCCTCTGAAACTACTAGTTGTCTGGCTGTCATAGTGATCTGATGGTTTGAATACTCGGTGTTACTGCTGTATAGAAGTCTACAGATCAAAAGCTCTCGTTGCATGCTTACTCTGGGTCAGAGACTCAGGAAGTTTGGAAACTAGAGACAACCAGGGAACTAACATTGTCAGAAAGGGGTCAACAATCACTAGAAACAATAGGTACTATAGTCACTGGAGTGCTATGTACACGGAATCTCACAGTATTTCGACCAAGAAGGTTTAAACCAGTAAAAAGAAGCTTGGGAGTTTTTCAAGTCAGGTATCTTACCTGCAGATTTTTGGTTATTGTGGGGTACAGATTTTTGTAATCTAGAAGAACTTTGGTACTCTAATTAGCACTGGCAGAATTTACTGTAAACATGATCTATACTTTTAAATCCAAGATAGCAATTTTAGAATTGCTTCTAGACTGCCAATCTGGGTGAGTTTAAGGATGGATATTAGTCATTCTGTGACCAGATTCTTAGTTTACAAGAGGGTCTAAATGATTAATTAGTTCCTAGATAAAAAATACTCCAAGAAATCTCTGGATGAATTATGGCAGAACACTCATTTCATCATTGAGGAAATACAGTATATTACATGTGATCAAAGCTACAATAAATCTATGATGGAGGTCGGGTTCATTGGAAATCACAGACTGTCCTTGTAAAAATGATCTGTTTGGAAATCACAGACTGTCCTTGTAAAAATGATCTGTTTGTGTCTCAGGATACAAATGGTGCTTTATTTAAGTTGATCAAACTATTTTGGGACAAATACCATCATGTTGCCCATACATTCTCATCTTAGCACCCTGTTTTCGTTAATGGTCAGTGATGAATAGGTACAGTATACTGCCATCTTCAAAATGATCCTGGAGAACATAGAAGTAGACTCATTGGAATTGATTTACTAAAAGGTAAATAGGCTGTTCACTTTCAAAAGGGAAGTTGCACTTTGCAAGGGAATTTTTCTCCTAAAGCAGGGGTCTCTAAACTTTCTAAACAAAGGGCCGGTTTACGGTCCTTCAGACTTCAAGAGGGCCAGATCGTGGCCAGCGGCATCAGTAGGAGTAAACATCACCACATTTGGTATTAGGTTAGAGGAATAGTGCCCAATCATTGGTATCATAAGGAGGACTAGTGCCCTATTATTAGTGTCAGTGGGAGAAATGGTGCTCCATTATTGGTGTTCGATGGTAGATTAGTGCCTTGTATCAGTGGGAGGATTAGTGCCCCAAGGGCCGGATAAAAGTAAGCAAAGGGCCGCATCCGGCCCCCGGGCCGCAGTTTGGAGACCCCTGTCCTAAAGCATAGTGAATGATGTGGCAGTCACAGCACTATGAAGTGCCTTTATGCGCTGTGGCATTAGAAGAATTTTGATTTCTCTGATCTTTTAGTCCAAATAAGACCATCTGTAATGCCGCGTACACACGATCGTTTTTCATGACGAGAAAAATGCCATTTTTTAAATTGGTCATTAAAAACGATCGTGTGTAGGCTCCAGAGCATTTTTCGCGACGTGAAAAATGGCCATTAAAAATGCTAAATTTTTTATCAACGTTTTTCACGTCGTGAAAAATGGTCGTGTGTAGGCTTTAACGCCGGGGAAAAAAACACGCATGCTCAGAAGCAAGTTATGAGAAGGAAAATTTGCATAATCAAGCCCAAAGGGTGGCGCAATTCGAACAGAACTTCCCCTTTATAGTGCTGTCGTACATGTTGTACGTCACCGCTCTTTGCTCCAGCATTTTTTTTCACGATCGTGTGTATGCAAGGCAGGCTTGACAAGAATCACGTAGAGAAAAACATCATTTTTTCTATGACATTAAAAACGGTCATGTGTACGCGGCATTACTCTATAATTCCTCTAGCGCCATTCTGTTTGTTTGCATGTTTGGTGGAACTATTTTCACCATTTGTTTCCAGAAAACAGAACTCTGAGTGGATGTGTGTCTGTCCAGTTCCACTCTCTCTGGTGTAATGAACAGCTCTGCTGGGAACTTTCCAGACAGAATGAGTGTGATTGGCCAAGACTCCTGCTCAATGTGAGATTGGCCAAGACTCCTGATGAGTCACAAAAGCTTAACGCTATGCTTTCTGGTTTCAATTCTGCTGGGTCTTGAGCTTACATTACAGTCACAGAACAAATCTTAAAAGGCATATTTTCTCTTTTGCTTCTGTGAACACAATATACAACTGTTACATGACATTCAAAACATGAAATCACAGTAAATAACTCTGCTTTGTCTCTCACATGTGAGCATATGAACTGTATTAAGGTTGTTAGCAGGTCTAGCTGCATATACATGTAAGTCACATTAGCAACCTAGGACAGGTCTTAGCTGGCCAGCTACAAATGGGGTTGGCACTGGATGGCGCTGGCTTCCATTATCCACTAATGTTCAAGCAAAAAAGCAGTTTTTGTTTAATTCCCAGATTTCCCAGCATGAATGGGTATTCTTTGCAAAGTGAAACTTTACCACATTCACTAAGCTCTGGGACAAACTTGTGTCAAGCACAAGATTCTAGCCAGTGCATGCTGTACATGCTGAGCATTTCTATGCAGCGCCTATAGAAAGAATTTGTTGCCAATATTACAAATGTGTCACATACAGGGTGACAAAATATGCATATGTAGGGGTGACCTTCAATGAAATGATCAGTACATCCAGAGCTCTAGGCAGCTGAATGATATATTTTTTCCTGTAACAATTGAGCTTGACCCTGCTGCTCCATCTACTGCATTTCCCTACTGGTCTGTAAAGTTGTCCATCTAGGGCAGTGATGGCGAAACTTGGCACCCCAGATGTTTTTAAACTACATTTCCTATGATGCTAATGCACTCAGCGGTGTAGTTGAGGATCATGGGAAATGTAGTTCCAAAACATCTGGGGTGCCAAGGTTCGCCATCACTGCTCTAGGGTAACTACAGTAATAAGAGGCTGAGGAGGCAGAAGGAGGTAGAGCCAAGCTCAACTACTTTGGAAAGGATAATATTTGGGGCAAATACGCTCAAAATAAATTGCCTAGGATTGTGATAAGTTTACTTTAAAGGGTCACTAAAGGAAAAATAATTTTTTGCTGAAATGACTGTTTACAGGGTATAGAGGCATAATAGTTAACTGATTCCTTTTAAAAAATGATTAAAAATAGATAAAAACCAATCATATAATGTACCTACAGTTTAGTTTCGTTTTTTGCTGTTGTTTCCTGGTTCTCTGATGTACAGAAACAAAGAGCCAATAGAGGGCAGCGATGCTTTGTCTAAAACCCCTCAGCACCAATCCAGTTTCGTTTTACAAACAGTAATCACACCTCCTTGATTAGTGACCACAGTGAGAAATCTTCCAGTACTGTGGTGATCAGGAAACAGACAACCAGGAAGTGTCCAAAACAGAGAGGAATTACAGCCACATCAAAGCAAAAATGAGGACATGAAACCAGGACTGCAGTAAGGTAAAGGAAGTTATTTAGCAAAAAAAAAAAAAATTCCTTTTAGTGACCCTTTAAGCATATTAAATAATATGAATTGAAAATTGATCTCATACAAACAATACAGTAACAGTGCTAGATTTCAGTCCATACTTTGTACTTGCCTGCAAACTGCCTCTGCGTCAAGGTATCTTGAGTGCCTGTGATCTATAACAATTATTTCATGATGTTTATCAAGGAAACACTCCAGGGCTGATTCGGGTGTTCTGGCTATATTACACCTGTACCCAGCCCGGTCACAGGCCCACCAGAAGGCATCGCTCTGACTGTCTTCCTTTGCGAACACCAGCAGCACCTGACAACGAGATGTTGAAGCACAAGAAAATTCATATGAAATACAAAGGTCCACTACACAGAGTGGGTAGTTTTGACGTTTGCATTGCTTTTAGCCCTTTATATGATAAACTGGAAAGCCCAGCATGCTTTACAAGCAGAACATCATGGATGTCCTTGGCAATAAATGTTTCTTTATAGATTTTTGTGAAAAAAAAAAAACCCTGGCCTTCGGTCAGCAATACAATATTAGCAGCATATGCCCCTGGACCCCACAAGGCTGCACTTATTTGCTGGTTCGCGAATAGGGCTTTGCGTAAATTACGTCGTCTAGGCATTGAGCGGGCGTAATTTAATTAAAAAATTTGGCGTGATACTGAGCATGTGCGCGCATGCGCCGTACAAAAAAAGCATCATTTACGTGGGGTCATGCTTATTTTACATAAAACACGCCCCCCTGTTCCTCATTTGATTTAGGCGCGCTTACGCCGGCAGTTTTACGCTACGCCGCCGTAACTTTAGAGGCAAGTGCTTTGTGAATACAGCACTTGACTCTCAAAGTTGCGGCGGCGTAGCGTTACTACTATACGCTACGCCCATTTAAAGATACGCCTATCTACTTGGATCTGGCCCAAAGAGTGGACAAATCTCCTTAATGGGAACACAGACAACATTTACATTTTGACAGAGACAGTACACCTTCACTCTACTAGAAACTTTGCTGTTACGGCTGTCTGTGTCTCTCTTCCTGTTCTGTCAATTAAACAGGAGGAATCGAGAAATCTGCTAAATGAAGAAAAAGGCAGTGATAAAAGGTGACAGAAGTTCTAACTTTTAAATGTAAAAACATTTTTAAATAAAAGTGACGAAAACAAACAAAAAATAAACAAAAAACCAAGAGCGAAAATGTAATATATTGCAGCTTACATGTCCTTAGTATCTTATTATTTTTTTTCCCTTTAGTTTCACTTTAAAAAGGGAAACATTAGATCTTAATTCAAAAAGTGTCTCCAGATAAATGTGGTAAAATTTAAGAAATGGCACAAAAAAAGTAACAAATGAGTTTTAATTTTCATGATCTAAATTAAAGTGGTTGTAAGGCACAAGGTTTTTTTACCTTCATGCATTCTATGCATGAAGGTAAAAAAGCCTTGTGTGCAGCAGCCCCCCAGATACTTACCTGAACCCCCCTCTCGATCCAGCAATATCGAGGAGAGCCTTGCCTCTCCAGGGACTACCACTCTGGATTGGCTTTTGGCAGCAGTGGGAGCCATTGGCTCCTGCTGCTGTCAATCACACTCAGGGAGCCAATCAGGAGACAGAGGGGGCGAGGCCAGGCTACGGCTCCACGTGTGAATGGACATAGAGAGCCGCGGGTTGGGAGCGCACCTGTTTAGGTGCACCCACAGCAAGCCGCTTGCTGTGGGGGCACCCGGCAGGAGGGAGGAGCCAGGAGAACCGACGTGGCACCCGAGAAGAGGAGGATCTGGGCTGCTCTGTGCGAAACCACTGCACAGAGGTAAATATAGCATATTTGTTATTTAAAAAAAAAAAGAAGAAAACAAGGCTTTGATAAAATGGTAGCTTCGGCATATGGGAAAAGCAAGTAAACGTCAACATTTACCACCACTTCAAACCCATACAATTGGAATCAGGTGGTCAAGATTAGGTGCCAATTACTAGAAACAGGTGGAACCTGTCTTATTTTAACTTTAGATATCTAAGGTGTAGTGTTTTCTGTGATATTGAAGTAATCATGGCAAGACCAGTAGAGCTCTCCCTTCAGAAAGGGAGTTGTGGCCTATGAGTCTGGCATGGGATTTAAAAAGCCTGGCGAATGATATGAAATCAACTATTCCACTATAAGAAAAAATGTACAAGTGGCATAGATTTTAAACAAAGAACTGACCATTTGATGCTAAAAAAAATCACCAAGAACCCCAAATCTTCATCGCAGGGCATCCCAGTAACTCTTTTTTAATAGTTCGGGTTGAATTGCATACATCTACAGTCAGAAAGAGATTTTACCAATTTTACCTGGGTAGGCGGTATGTTAGTAAAAGGCCTTTACAGTCTAAAAAGAATAATAGAGCAATTGACATTGAACATGTAGGCAAAGAATTGGCATTCTGGAAGAATTTGCAGAAGACTGATCAAAGATAGAGTTGTTTGGTCACAGTAAAAGTAGATATGCATGTTACAGATACTGGTGGTCAGTTATACAAAATGCCTACAAGAAGTCATTTTTGGGGGCTTAACCAGCTTTTGATGCCAAAGATATCATTGTTTTTTTTTTTTTTTTTTTTTTCCACATCATTACATCTATTGATATTTATGTTGAATACATGATTGAACGGCACATTTTTCCTCTGCTTTTATTCAAGTTTATCATCACTGGCCTAGATTGAAGAAGCAATTGCGTCTGCGTAACCATAGTTACGCAGCACAATTGCTTACTTGCGCCAGCGTTACGAATGCTCCTGATTCAGGAACCTCGTTACGCCGACGGCAGCCTAAGATATGACTAGTATAAGGCTCTTATGCCAGTCATATCGTAGGCTGCATTCTTACGTTGGCCGCTAGGGGGCGTTCCCATTGTGGTCAGCGTATAGTATGCAAATTGCATACTAACGCCGATTCACAACGTTACGCGAGCCCTGCGTACGCAGTTTACGTCGTTTCCGTCCGTCGGGTTTCGCGTAAGGCTGCTCCTTCTATTAGCAGGGTCAGCCAATGTTACGTATACCCGTCGTTCCCGCGTCGCAAAGTTTAAATTTTACGTCGTTTGCGTAAGTGAATCGTGAATGGCGCTGGACGCCATTTACGTTCACTTTGAAGCAAATGACGTCCTTGCGACGTCATTTGCCGCAATGCACGTCGGGAAAGTTTCCTGACGGAGCATGCGCCCTACGCTCGGCGCGGGAACGCGCCTAATTTAAATTCCCGCCCCCTATGGGATCATTTACATTAGGCGCCCTTACTTCGGGCATTTTTGAGGAGCGCCCACGCAAATTACGTGGCTACTGCTTCGTGAATGAAGCGTAGCGCAGTTAATTTGCGGGGGCGCAGGGCAAAAACGGGACGCTGCGCCTCCGTAAGGAGTGCGCAGCGGTACCTGAATCTACCCCACTATCTGTAGGCACTAATAGTAATGCCGCGTACACACAATCATTTTTCGGCATGAAAAAAACGATGTTTTAAAAAAATGTCAATTAAAATGATGTGTGGGCTTCACATCATTTTTCGGCTTCTGAAAAACGACAAAAAATTTTTTTCAAGCATGCTGCATTTTTTAACGATGTTTTAAACAATGTCGTTTTTCGTGTTGTAAAAAATGATCGTGTGTGGGCTAAAACGATGTTAAAAACCGGCGCATGCTCAGAAGCAAGTTATGAGATGGGAGCGCTCGTTCTAGTAAAACTACCGTTCATAATGGAGTAAGCACATTCAGACAGAAAAGCGCAAATCATCTTTTACTAACACGGAATCAGCTAAAGCAGCCCCAAGGGTGGCGTCATCCGCATGGAACTCCCCCTTTATTGTGCCGTCGTATGTGTTGTACGTCACCACGGCTTGCTAGAGCATTTTTAAAAAACGATGGTGTGTGGGCAACGCCGTTTTAATGATCAAGTTGGAAAAACTTCGGGTTTTTTTTAATGCCGAAAAATGATCGTGTGTACGCGGCATAAGAAGAGCCGGCAATACTGTAATCCTTGAAGTGTTATTTATTGGTACATTAGAGTGACAATAAAAAAGTGCAGATTAATATTCAAAATAGTAACTTTTTGTGAAAAACAAAAAAAATTGTAACACAATTTAAGGTCAAGAATTATGGCAAGATCAAAAAAAAATTACTTATTTTTTTTTTTTTTTTGATCTTGCCATAAATCTTGACCTTACATTGTGTTACTACCACAACACCTTTTAAATATTAGTCTGCACTTGGAATAACAAGGTGCTAATATCTCATGTAGCAGTTTTTTTTTTACACATTTCTCTTTAGGCTCAACAAATTTTTATATTTTCTTCCTTTCCTCTCCCCTTTCTCTTGCTGGCTGGAAACAGGTGGAGTCACCAACCACTTGAATGATTGGCGGTATCAATTAAATAATTAAATATGCTAATTTTCTGTGACACTAACCTGATAAGCCAATTATGTAGAGGTGGAGCTTGTATATGTGTATGTGTATATATATATATATATATATATATATATATATATATATATTGCCATATCTGTTTCAAACTAGCTACAACTAAGGCTGCATTCACACCTTGGCGTACAAAATCGCGGCGTTTGGTCCTGTGAATTGCTGCGTTTTGTACCGCGATTTGCGGCGACAAAACGCCGTGATTGTAAATGCAGCCTTCACCCCCTCTATGGAGATGGTTCACATCTCCTATGCCGAACGCCGAAAGCCGCCTGAAAAAAAGGTCCGGGACTTGTTTTCAGGCGGCAGGCGTACGGCGTTCGGCGTTCAGCGTGGAGATGTGAACCATCTCCATAGAGGGCAATGTGAAATCATCCCTCCAGCGTCTCAGGGGCGGCTGCGGCGTCGCACTACAGGCGTATATACGCCTAGGTGTGAACGGGGGCTAAGGCTATTGCTGAAACGTGTCAGCATTATTGTTTTATTGTCACTCTAATGTACCAATAAAAGGATTACAGTCTTGCCGCCTCTTCTTACTATTGTTGCATTCGAGTGTGTTGGGACTCAGCAAGCCTCTGCATCTGTGAGTGGACCTGGTGTATGGATTGGGTTGTCCCTGCAGAGAGCGCTGTTACTTTTTTTTCTTTTCCAACCTGTAGGCACTGTTTGAATAAATCTCAAATTTTTGGGTGTTTTAATATGTTGAAAAGGTCAAAGATTTCCATTATTAGCATTAGCATTGCATATTGGGTACTCATGGATGTCTATGTCCAGCATTTTTTTGGCAACATATCCCCTGCCCCATGTTTAAAACACAACCAGCACATTAAATGACACCTTATTTATTATAATTGTCTACCATGCTTGCTATGCACTGGCATTCTGTCAAATTCTAATGAAATCTGAACAGTTATGTCATGCTTCCTGCGGGAATATACTTTGCTATGGTTCACTCACTTTTATAGATCTATATTATATTGATAGAATAAGCAATGTTTAACTAGGAAATTGTGTTGTTATATAAGGGTATGCTTCTTCGGGAATTAGGAAAGGCTGCAGTCATTCAGACTCTTGTAAACACAGCACTGTTCCATGACCCTGGTTTGTTGGAGTGTGTTACCATAGCAACTCCGCTTTGTGACAGAATCAATAAATTCCCCGGAGTCTGACAAGAGCCGCTGGACTTAGTGACCTGCTTTCAAACTTCTCTGCACGCTGGACTGTTTTTCTAATATGGATACTTCAAACATGTCCTCAACAATATTTCAAAAAGGGAAAAAAGTGTTTATTATAAATAAAGGCACATTTGGATTATTATTATAGTTAAAGCTAAAGCTTAAGCAGCCTTAAAACACTTCAATTTAACCCAGTTGAATTTCAAAAAAACATTGCAACTGGTATAAATACACGTGTCTGCTTTTATATTGGCTTCTCTTTGGCCTGATAGCATTAACATTTTCTTGTTTTTCCAAGGTAAGAAGATAAATGATTTCAAATGGTTTTCTTGGTATGTTTTTCCAGGGTTAGTTATTACTAAACTAAAGCAGGGGGTGCAAGAGCAGTGTCCTTTAGCGCAGTGTTTCTCAACCTTTTTTCAGTCAAGGCACCCTTTAAAAAATTATGGAAAATTTCAAGGCACCCCAATCTAAAATGCAAAAACTATTCTAATAATTTTACATAATTGCAGCAACATCCATACAAGCAGGACACCCAACTTTAGAGGGGATTTATTATTCCAAAGCAAATACACTTTTGCAAACTGGTACTGACTAGTATTCCAGTGTTTCTCTTCTCCCCCAGTTTTTCTCCCTCACTCAGCTAATGTGACCCCAGTGCCGATAGAGAGGGGCACAGGAGGGGCAAACAAGTGCGGTGTGCAGGTGCCCAACGTCCTCCTTATCAACTGACAATGTCATTGGTTGTTAGGAGGCCAGTGACTAGAAGGTTGTAATGGTGCACAATAAAAATCTATGGCTTTGTGTAACTAAAAGGCAGGCTTCATTCACATGCCAGCTTGTATACAATTTTTGGGCAATTTCCCAAGGCACCCCCTGAAGAAACCTCAAGGCTCCCCAGGGTGCCCGGGCACCCTGGTTGAAAAAGGCTGCTTTAGAAAATCTTGCCATATTTTCTCATATTTTGGAATTTTGAGAACTGGCTCTGTAGTTGCAATTTTATCTTTGTAGATGCAGGATTGAATTTACCTTATCTATCCAGAGGCAAGTTGTGGGAGGTTGAGGAGATAGCCAATTGTGGGCTTTAGTTTCCATGGCTAAGTATAGGGTTCAGTGACTGCAAGTACTGTGAGAATCAGCAGGGAGTCCCAGTAATCCACAAATGTACAATCTAGAGGTCTAAGAGGTAGACACAAGTAATAAGGGAAGTAAAACAAGCTGTACATGAGGTAATAGTGTGTGCCTTAGGCAGGCCATACATTATACTGGAAGACCAAAAGAAAATTGCTCAATTTCCCCACCAACACAGTCAGTGTTGATAATAGCAGAGCTATTGTGTTCTGCTGGCAAGGAGCCTTCCCTATCGGTAGAACACAAAGATTAGTGTTGCCAACTATAGCCGGCGACACTAATTGCTCAGGAAAAAACAGGCAGGCTGGTTGTACACAAGTCAATTGATGGATCGACTTGTGTACAACCGGGGTGCTCATACATGTATCGAAATTTGCCCAGCCCCTGCAGAACCGGACAAATTTTAATTCATGTACTGAAGAGCATAAAAACCACCATAGACATCAGAAAGCAGTCCGCCACCCAGAGGCATCAAAAGGTGACTGCTGAGTCTTTGAACATCAGTAGTCTCATCCTGCAGCAGTCTGAGTCCAAGCTATGAAGAGAAGCAAGGATGGTGTACTACAAGTGCCTTTGGTACCAACTTATCAGGAGAAAAATAATAGAAACCTGCACAGGTTATCCCATTTCTCTGATTGTTCCTCTTGATGATAAGCCTCAGGCTTTAGGTCATTGCCTGGACCAGGAGACTTATGTATTGGCACGTTATGTAGTTGCGTGCTTCTCTAAAGAGATAGGTTTTAAGGGTACACGTTAAGGTTTCCAGGATTGGAGAGTGCCAAATGATATGGATGCCCATGATAGCTCATTCTCTGCTGTACTGTGGCACTCTCATTACTCATGCACTGAGCCACTGAGAATAATATTGGTCACCCATCTGTAACTAAGTGCATGTGCTCAGGACACCCAATGTTCTGTATGGTCAGGCCAAACATTGCAATTAGGTAATAGTTCTGGAGAGCCAGGCTATCCAAACACTGTTACAACTTTAAGAAAGCCAGGGAGAGAAAACTTTGGTTCAGTGTATATGAGAGCTTTATTTTTTGAGTAATGCCGTGTACACACCATCACTTTATGTGATGAAAAAAAACGATGTTTTAAATCATGAAATAAAACAACGTTTTTGAAACTTCATTTTCAAAAACGACGTTGCCTACACACCATCTTGCTTCTGAGCATGCGCGGGTTTAAAAACGTTGTTTTAAACGTCGTTTTGCCCACACACTATCATTTTAATTGACACAAAAAACAACGTTTTGGAAAACGACACAAAAAATTGAAGCATGCTTCAACTTTTTTTGTCATTTTTCACAAGACATAAAACAACGTTTTCCCCCCCACACGGTCATTTTAATTGACGTTTTTCAAAACTTCGTTTTTTTTCATCACGTAAAGTGATGGTGTATACGCGGCATTACAGTATATGATGAGAAATGAAGGGAGACAGTGGGGGATTTCTTATGAAACTGTATTCATCCTTAAATGTTATTTTATAACCATGTAGAGACGTTTTAAGAAAAGTTGGGACTGACATTGGTAAAATATTATTGACAACAATTGATAGTTAATGATGTATACCTGTTCACTATAGGGTGCTATAGAGTTGGCCATCCAAGGCAAAGAAAAGGGTACACTTTAATGCCCACCTCTTCAGAAGAACATACCTTTCCTTTGTTTCTCGACCACTCTCCTCAGTTACTGTGTAAGCTACAAGTTGCTTTAGTTGGAGCTTACATAGGACTAATCATCTCTCTATGCCATGTGACAAAACAGGGCCAATAAAAAAAAAAAAAAAAGGTTCCCCTCAATATTTTCCTCATTCCTGGGTAATCGAACCAGTGGGGGATCAAAATGTGTTGCCCGGGAGTTGGGGGAGGGCAATTAAGAAATAATGTTTCTGCAACTAGGAAAATAGATGGTGAAAGCCAATGTTCTTCCAATACATTTCTTTCTATACAAAAAGTTCAAAAATGACCAACTAAGACATGGGTTCATTTTCTAGTATAACAGACCAACGTCACTTTATATAGTCACTTTATATAGCCGTTTCATAAAGCTAAATAATATTTTGTTGTATTTTCGGAGTTAAAAGGTAAGATTGAATTACCTGTATAGGATCCTGTGTTACTCTCATAGGTCCCAGCCACAGTTCTGTTGACGAAACCTGCTAAAAAGTTAAGAATACGGTTCATTATTCTGTATTCTTTTTATATATACAGTAAAAGTACATTTTGTATCTAGATTTGCAAAACAACATGTAACAATGGCAGAACAGAATATCATTATATACATGTTCTTGCCGCTCTGACCTGTACAAGCAGATTTATATTCCCTGCCTTGCCGATTATCTATGTCATGACACAAAGTTTTAGCCTATACTGTATACGGAACTGTCGCCTGAAGCATTAAAAAAAGTTACTTACTGTGAATTAACCAAAGATTTTAAATGCCTTTTAATTCATTTGAGTATTTATGTTGCACAGAAATGTGTTGGGTTGTTCATTGTGAAGGATATGTGTTATTATGCAATACAGACAATAAAACCTTTCACTTAGACCTTTCTTTACAAAGAACAGCTTGTGATATACCTTCCAGGCTTATAAATATCCTACACTTGTACTGTCTCGTCTAGTATAATTCTTACCAAATGTCCTTGAATTTAAAAATATGTTTCCATAGGATGCTAAAGAGGAACTGCAGTTTGCTCACATAATTTGTAATAAAAACATCTTTGCCATTCTGAAGCTTCCATCCAACCACTTTGCATATTATGTTATATATACTGTGATTCTGTACTAGCCAAATATGCTGTAGAAATCTCCCTCCACTGAGTCTGGCTGCATTCATTTTAACTGTGGGCAGCTGAAGCTGCTGCCTGGATTTACACAGACACACAGAGGCACACCTCCAACTCTACAGCTCTCATTGGCCCTCCTATGACTTATCTTCCCTCCCTTCCTGGTAAACTCACAAGAGTAAAGGAGAGAGCTGTGTATGATGTCATAAGCCTAGACTTTTTACCAGACAAGAAACAGGAAGTGGGTTGTATAAGGTATTTACTGGCAAAAACAAAATGCTTTACTATTCAAAGTTAAAACAACAAGGACAGAATATTTAATAGATGGAACATTTTTAAAATTACTATAGTTCTGCTTTAAGTACAGTGTGCATGCATTCAATGGGAAACTAAGGCCGCGTACACACGATCAGTTAAACCGATGAGAACGGTCTGATGGACCGTTTTCATCGGTCCAAACCGATCGTGTGGGCCCCATCGGTTATTAATCCATAGGTTAAAAAAAGCAATCTTATTTTAAATTTAACCGATGGATACCTAACCGATAGAAAAAAACGATCGTTTGTAGGCACGTCCATCGGTTAAAAATCTACGCATGCTCAGAATCAAGTCGACACATGCTTGGAAGCATTGAACTTCGTTTTTTTCAGCACGTCGTTGTGTTTTACGTCACAGCGTTCTGACACAATAGTTTTTTTAACCGATGGTGTGTAGGCACGACTGACCATCAGTCAGCTTCATCGGTTAACCGATGAAAACGGTCCATCAGTACATTTTCATCAGATGGACCGATCGTGTGTACAGGGCTTATCTGTTTTACCATCTGAGAAGATAAAGAGTCTCATCCACAAATACCACAAAAGACTTCAAGCTGTCATTGATGTTAAAGGGGGCAATACACAGTATTAAGAACTGGGGTATGTAAACTTTTGATCTGGGTCATTTGGGTAGTTTCTGTTGTGATTATGATTTTAAAAAGAGTAAACACAGTTTATTGATAATAAATGGCTTCAGCCAAACAATAACCATGAGTGAAAGAAACGTTTTTGTGTTATTCATGTTCTCTGAAAGATGGCCAAGAAATCATAAATTCTGCCATAAAACTTATGAGCACAACCATTTTTTTTTTTCTCAGAGAATAGGTGCAGGAACTCCTCCCTTCCAAGTCACCCTTGACTCCGCCCCCTACCCACCTTCGAGCACCATTCCTTGTTTCCACCCCTTATCCACCTCCCAGTACCACCCCTTTTAGAGAATACAGAAACAAGTATCATTCTTTGTTAATGATAACAAGAAAGGCAGTAATGGACTCCCAACAGCCAGCATCAATAGACCCTCCAGCAGCCAGCAGATCCCTCCCAGCAAAGATTGACCCCCTGCAACATAAGACCCACCCCCAGCAACAATAGACCCTGTAAAAATAGATCCCCTCCAGCAACAATAGATTCCCCAGTAGTCATCATCAATAGATCCTCCAGCAGCCAGCAACAAAGACCCCTCCCTTAACAGTACATCCATCCTAGCAATGACTGACCCATCCCCCCCAGCAACAATAGATTCCCCACGAGCAACAAAAGAACTCCCCAGCAACAATAGACCCCCTTCCTTTGCAAAATAGATCCCCTCCAGCAACAAAAGATCCCCCAGTAGTGATCATCAATAGACTCTCTAGCACACCCCAGATCCTCTTTCAAATTCAGTACAGGAGGTGCCGCAACTGCGTTCCCCCGCTGAAAAAAAGCCCTGAGTACAAATATATATATATATATATATAGTAAGGGGCTAGCTCGGTAGCGGCGTGTGTGACCCCCTGGATGGGTTCACTACACACTGAATTTATACAGACAAGCAGTCGAAGACGGTTGAAAACAAAGATTTTGGTTTATTCTTCCATCTTGCTGGAAACAAGTGCAAGCATCCAAACAGCATAAACAAAATCAAACATAAAATAAACCCTGGCCACTTGGGGCGTCTATCTCCACCACACAGGAACCTATCTAATGAAGTCTGGCACAGCCTAGTGCTGGGCAGACACTGCTGGTCATACAGCAGAAAAACAATAGTCTTGATTTTTTATCACACAGAAAAATCAATCCTCTCCTCACCTTCTCAGAAGACTTTCTGGCACTGCTCTCCTTACTCACAAAGACTCAGGATGCAGCAAATTAGTGGTAATCCTCTGGACTACTTATAGAGGCCTTAATTGCCTCATTCTGAACAGCTGAAGTTTTCCAACGCCCTTAGACCTTTTTCTGCAGCCGACACCTAACAACAATTGGTGTATTGTCTAAACAATGCATAAATCAGTTGACAAACTGTGCAGATAAGTGGCAAATACATCAATCTATACCTAGCCTTTGCAGTAAGGTGCACATGGAAGGAGCATAGCACGTTACAAAGAACAAAAAAACATATAAAAGTTGACAACCACTGCTCTATGTGAACCACGGTATGAGTAAAGTCTGACTCCAGCAAACAGAATTAGGCTGAAAAAGCAAAAAGTTCACTTTAAAGAAAATTATATTAAAAATAAAGAGCTGAAACATTTTCCAAAATGATATAGGTGACAATGGTAACTGGTCTGTGAGAGATAACTGTAAAACAAATGTTAAAGGATTAACCTATAAATATATGTTTAAATGAATGGGGAGTGATGTAATAAATCCTCTCCAATATACAGTATTTTGTTCTTTCTACTAAAGCTACAGTGAGGTGTAATGATTAAGCATTGTTTACTCTAGCAGCCTGTGGAAGGAGTGATAAGATACCGTGCCTTGCAAAAGTATTCACCCCCCCCCCACCCCCCTGGCATTTTTCGTGTTTTGTTGCCTCACAACCTGGAATTAACATGGATTGTTTGAGGATTTGCATCGTTTAATTTACAGAACATGCCCACAACTTTGAAGATTTTTTTTTTTTATCGTGAAGCAAACAACAAATTGGACGAAAAAAAAAAAGTCAATGTGCATAACTATTCACCACCCTAAAGTCAATACTTTGTAGAGCTTCTTTTTGTGGTGGCTATAACAGCTCCAAGTTGCTTTGGATAAGTCTATGAACTTGCCACATCTTACCACTGAGATGTTTGCCCATTCCTCCTAGCAAAACTGATCCAGCTCCTTCAAGTTGGAGGGTTTGCGCTTATGAACAGCAATCTTTAAGTCTGACCACAGATTTTCTATTGGATTGAGGTCTGGGCTTTGACTAGACCATTCCAACACATTTACATGTTTCCCCTAAAAACTTTAGCAGTGTGTTTGGAGTCATTGTCCTGCTGGAAGGTGAACCTCCGTTCTAGCCACAAATCACACAGTGTGGCACAGGCTTTTCTCAAGAAAATCCCTGTATTTAGCACCATCCATCTTTCTCTCAACTCTGACCAGCTTCCCAGTCCCGACTGCTGAAAAACATCCCCACAGCATAATGCTGCCACCACCATGTTTCACTGAGGGGATGGTGTTCTTTGGGTGATGCGATGTGTTGGGTTTGCGCCAGACGTAGCATTTTCTTTGATGGCCAAAAGGTTACATTTTAGTCTCATCAGACCAGAGCACCTTCCTCCATACATTTTGGGAGTCTCCCACATGCCTTTTCACAAACTCAAAACATGGCATTTTGTTTTTTGCTGAAAGTAATGGCTTTCTTCTGGCCACTCTGCCATGACTTGTACTTCTCAACAACATTGTCCCTTACTTGTTTTGGTTCCTTGGTCTTCATGGTTTGTCTCACAGTTCTCTTCGAGAGTGCTTCCAGCGCCGGTTGTGTGCAGAAGGCGCTCAGGAGAATTGTTAGAGACATCAGAAATAATAGACATAGTGGAAGTCTCTCCATATGCTGATGTGATGGGGTGCATTCCTGCTGGCGCGGTCCAAGGTGCGGTTGAGCAGTGGTTGGTATGTGGCGCGAGTACTGTCTCACCCTCTAGACCTCATGTAAAAGGGCTCGGAATGGACGTGGCAGTAGTGGGAATTCAGTCCATCACTCGCAGAGAGGTGCGGTTTGAGGTACCCGGAGACACTTTAACAGGAAATAACAGTATTGGTAACTGTAACGAAAAACTGTATGAGAAGCACTGTAAAGCACTATCAGACATCTCAGAGGCATTGGTTGAGGTACCAATGGACACAGAAATGGTTAAAGAGATTGGTGTGGGAACATGTGCGTTGGTAGAACAATTGCTATTGGAGTGTTGGACAACAGGGGGCAATGTGAAACTGCGGGACTGTCCCATAGGGAGTAACTGCTTGCCTGTGGGTGGTCCCTCCATAGACGTTGTCCTAGCAAACAAGGGGACAAGAGGTCCCGGTGACAGTGTTGAGTTGAGTAACTCTTTGTGGAACATGGCTAGTGGGGTTAAACAGAAGGGTGTGGTGTTGATTTCAGATGGTTTGGTTGCCAAAGGTAACCACATAGGGGTTAGTGAACCTGAGAAACAAATGTTGTTGGTTAATGTTGCGTCAGGTAGTGAGAGCGGTCAGTCCCTGACAGATTTCATGGAAGTGGGTCCCCAGCAGTCCCAGGAGAGTAGGTCTGTGTGAGAGGAAAAAGAAGGATCTTGAGGCCAGAGGGTAGAGGGGATAGAGAGATTAGTGGGAGCCCACGGTTCAGGGAGAAGTGCTGGTGGAAGCACACCCGGAAGAAGATGTGGGTGGAATGCCCCTTTAGAGAAAAGGTTGGGCAGATTAGGACTCCTGCTGCTGATGGTTGGCACAAAGGCGCCACAGCAAAGTGTTGGTGGAAACATACCCAGAAAAAATGGGCCTATGCAGCCAATGGCTTGCACAGAGGTGTCCCATTTGTGATGATGGGTCTATGTGTTCCTCCCTCCGGTTCGAAACAGGGGGGGGGTATGTGAGGGTAGGACCCTGTGCTGTGTGAGAAATTACTGGTGTACGCCAAATTCTGGAGAAAAAGACACACTAATTGGACAGCTGTGTGTCCAGCTATATAGTTCTGATCTGACATGGCTCAGGGCTCCACTCCACAGACAGGAAGTCTGTTCCAGGGAGCCAGGGGAGCTCCCATCTCTCTGAGAGGAAAGAGAGGCTGCATGGGTTGCAGCTAGAGCACGAAAAAACAAAAAAGTCAATGTGCATAACTATTCACCCCCCTAAAGTCAAAACTTTGTAGAGCCTCTTTTTGTGGTGGCTATAACAGCTCCAAGTTGCTTTGGATAAGTCTCTATGAACTTTCCACATCTTACCACTGAGATTTTTTCCCATTCCTCCTAGCAAAACTGATCCAGCTCCTTCAGAACTATATAGCTGGACACACAGCTGTCCAATTAGTGTGTCTTTTTCTCCAGAATTTGGCGTAAACCAGTAATTTCTCACACAGCACAGGGTCCTACCCTCACACTATGTATATACCATACCTGGTTGATGCCCTTGGAAGCTGGATATCACTGAGCTATACTTCAGTGATCTCCACTTGCTTCTAGGTCCTGTGCTGACTGTCTGATCTGCTTTATTCTGAACACAGGAGAACAGCCACTATTCCGAGAATGTTTTGCATTTTCTGAATGAATGCAAAACATACTCTGATTGGACTAAGTGGGTAGTCTGGCAAGGTGACAATTTTCCATCTGGCTCCTTTTTCAGTTGACTTTTGTTGCTCCAGTTGTAGCAGACAGGGCCACCAATGGAGCAAATTTCAGCTGATTCAGCATGAATCAGAGTCAGATGACATTTGAATAAAGCATGGCCAGCTTAATACTAGCCAGTAAAAGTTTATGCCTGATTTTGGACCTCCTGGGGGTATGTAATGAAATCATGCATCCCTCATAGACACCAAACATCCTGCTGAAATAGCATGCATAACTTTATGGTACAGAGTCCTCTTCAGGTTTGGTTTTTACAGGTTGGCATTACAGTAGAAATAGGAAATAACTTTGGATTATATATTCATGCAGTTGATTATGCAATCTCTTTATTTGCCTAGACACAACACAAGTACCTTTACTTATTGAAATACATACTGTTAGTAATGAAAATAGTGACCGAAAAATTCAAGGTCAAGTTGTAATAAATAGACTACACAAGGATTGCTCAATATTCTTATCGCACAACCCGGATGTCTTTTGATTATCAAAATCAGCTGTGTGTACATTTACAGATTTATGGACCTGTCTGTATAAGGCGAGATTGATCTTTGAGTGAAAAAAATGGAGGTGTCCTTACATTAGAGATAGGACTCCTGGCAGGGGGTCACTGTTACCTGGGATAACCTAGTAATTCAGACTAGTGCAAAGAAAGTGAGAGGCCATCCTTCAGGAGCACATCTAAAAACCCCAGGTGACAAAATGATAAGTAGGTTTAATAGCGCATTTTTTTGTGCATTCATTCTTCACAATGCATGTAACAGAGGCGGGAGAAGGGTGTCCTTAGCCTCCATATACTACATAACTACAATATCGCTGTTCTTGATTTCCCTACCTAGGCAAGCTAGGTCATATGGTCTTTGGCTACCAATCTATAGAAGCTATGGCAAACATGATGTTTTCAGACTCTCCCTGTTCTGCCCATATTATTCATAGCAAATATGTGCAATGTTAGTTTGATGTTGCTGCCATCTAGTGGTCAGAGTTAGTTATTTTTTTGCTTACAGGAAGCTGTATTTTCCTCAGAAAGGCAGTAAACCTGGAACTGTATTTCCTCCATTTCATGCCTGCTCCTGGATCTAAGCAGACTCATGCATGAGAAGCTCTCAATACATTCCTGGACTTGTGATGGAATTGTCTGTAAGTACTCTTAGGCCGCGTACACACGGTCGGACAAAACCGATGAGAATGGACCGTGGTTCAGTTTCATCGGTCCAAACCGACCGTATGTATAGCCCATCGGTCTGTTGTCCTTCGGTCCAAAATTTTAAAACATGCTTTAAAATCGAACCGATGGCCCGCTGCCCGATCGGTCCAAACCGATGGTTAGTACAGAAAGCATCGGTTCAAAACCCGCGCATGCTCAGAATCAAGTCGACGCATGCTTGGAAGCATTGAACTTCGTTTTATTCAGCACGTCGTGTGTTTGACGTCACCGCGTTCTGACCCGATCGTTTTTGGAACGATGGTGTGTACGCACATCAGACCGTCAGGCCACTTCAGCGGTGAACCGATGAAAATGGCCCGTCAGACCATTCTCATCGGTTTGGAACGACCGTGTGTACGCGGCCTTACTGATGGACTGAGGCTGCTGTGTAATGTTTAATGTACTGACACATATATTTTGTTTATGCTTATGTTGTAGTTTTACAAAGTTATTCAGAAAAAAAGAATACATACAGATCTGATGTCTCACGTTTCTTGACTTCTGAATTATTGTTAAGCTATCTGACTAGTGTTATACAACAGTTCAATAACGCAAAGCAGAACACCCTCCATCTGGCAGGCTTGCAGCAAGATAAAATTTCCATTTACCGTATTTATCGGCGTATAACACTCACAGGCGTATAACACGCACCCTAACTTTAAGAGGGAAGTTTCAGGAAAAAAAACTTTCCACGGACCCCTGCATATAACACGCAGGCACAGTTTACCCTCTATTTTCAGGGTAAAAAAGTGAGTGTTATACGCCAATAAATACAGTAATCAGTTTTGCACCCCCACCTCCCCTGCATTCAAGCCCAAAAAATACACTGATTGAGCAACATGGATTTGAAATGGCCACAGTAGCCCCTTATTAAACCACAATGGGCCCAGGTGACAGATGCACCCCATAGGGATCTGAAGTGCACCGAAAGGTAGTGGACCATACGGCTGACTGCTGCAGATGGAGCTCTAGGTGATACAGGAGAGCAGGTACTCTGTAGTACCAACACGGATGACACTGGGAGCTAGAGCATGAGATTTTCCAGGACGCAGAATCTGGAGCAATGCTTTGAGGAGAGATTACTTAAGCAGCCAGGTGACAGTGGCTGGCCTCTTAAAGCGGAGCTCCACCCTAAAGTGGAACTCCCGCTGATCGGAACCCTCCCCCCTCCGGTGTCACATTTGACACCTTTCATGGGGGAAGGGGGTGCAGATACCTGTCTAAAGACAGGTATTTGCACCCACTTCCGGCCACACAGTCTCGGGCAGACTGCAGGTATGACGTTTGTTCCCCCCCCCACCCCGTTGTGTTCTGGGAACACTCGGCTCCCAGTACACAGCGGGAGCCAATCAGCAGGCGTAGCGCGACTCGTGCATGCGCCGCAGGGAACCGGGCAGTGAAGCAGGAGCGCTTCACTTCCTGGTTCCCTCACCGTGGATGGCGGGGGGGCAGCAGATTGATGAGCGATCGCTCGTCCTCTGCTGCGGACGGCGCTGGACTCCAGGACAGGTAAGTGTCCTAATATTAAAAGTCAGCAGCTGCAGTATTTGTAACTGCTGGCTTCTAATATTTTTTCTTTTAGCGGACATCCGATTTAAGCTGAACATATGGAGAGGTAAGCTGACAGACAAACATTATTGCATATTCATGACAGGAACAATTAAGAATTCGATTAATAATTAATTAGAGAAAAAAATACCCGATAAATAATATGACAACTGTTAGATTCTTGGAGGGGGTCTTTGATGTCTGTTATCCTAAAGGTTTGATTATGGTCCAACCCTGTCCCCAGTTGTACCCCAACAGCTCGGGAACAGCTCTAAATTGACCATTTTCTGTCTTCCCTGCCAACCAGGCCATTCGATAAGGACAACCAATACCAAAAAAAGGAAACACCATACCACCAGATGGGCCCCAAATTTTGTAACCACCCCAATATTTCAGAGACCCCCAAAGACTGACTACCTGCCAAGCTGCTGTGACAAATCTACCCTTAAAGTGGAGTTCCACCCATAAATATAACATTACATCAGTAGTTTTAAAAAAATGTCATTAGTCCTTTACAAATTTTTTTTTTTTTTTAGATGCCTTCAAAGTGTTGTTGCTAGGTAGAATAGTTAATCTTCCCACTTCCTGCACCTAGGTTCCTAATGCTTCCTAACCTACACTGGACAGACTCCTGGGAATGTAGTGGGTGTAACTTTCCAGGAGTCTGTGCACTCCCCAATCTCAAAGAATCATGTGACTTGGACAGCACAGGTGCTGAAACCTGATCTGACACTGCTTGTGCAGCACTGAGCATGTGCGAGATCTGCAAGGCTGAAATCCAGGAAGTCATACAGTCTGGCTTCATGATGCCCACACTTAAGATGGCCCCAGTCAATTTCTATTTTATAAAGTGTCTAAATGCTGTAACAACCTAACAAAACGGACCTTAGTTTACAGACTAACTTTACTAGAATACATTAAGCTTGTGTATTACAGGGGTATTTATATTTAAAAAGTGAAATTGTGGCCGGAACTCCGCCTTAATCTGACCCAATTGATGTACAATAAATGGGGCAAGATGGGTGATCTCCCAGCAATCTACCCCTAAGGCTCCTCTCAACCACTTGACCATCCACCTCCAATCAAGTAAGGTGGCTTGTACCTACACTGACCTCTTACATTTTTAACTATTTCTTAAGACTGTTCTTACCCCAGTCATTTAGCCCTTACGTTATATTATTCAGCCAGGTCTATCTTTAAGAAGTCTACAGACTCGATTTAAAACTATGCATGGTCAAATAATTTTTGAAGGTAAAATTGACTACAAATGAATGCCTCATGACCCTTGTATAGGCACTTCTAGAACAGCATGACTATATAAGCGTCTCTTCGACAACCAGTGTGTCGGTTACCCTTGTTAAAATAAATGAATAGAAAGCCATGGAATGCATACAAGCACAGCATATCAAGCCAACAATTTTTTTTTTATTCAGGCATAGATGTAATGCACCTGGCTACCCTGCAGATAATAACTACTCTGCCGTGTCCATTAAGGGCCCTTTCACACGGAGCGGATCAGTAATGATCCGCTCCGTGTGTCCGCTTTGCTCAGCGAGGAGCCTCCGTAAAATCCCCGCTGAGCTGGCAGCTGACAGGGCGGTCCCCGCACACTGTTCCTCCGCTCTCCCCTATGGGGGATCGGACGAACACGGACCGTATGTCCGTGTTCATCCGATCCGATCCGGCAGACGGAAGAAAAATAGGATTTCTTCCGTCTGCAAATGCGGATCTTTGCGGAGGCGGACAAATTACGGGTGTCAGCGGATGTTCATCCGCTGACACCCGTAATCACATAGAGACCCATGTATGTCCCGTTTTCATCTGCAAACGGACGGATGAAAATGCGGACATACGGTCCGCTAGTGTGAAAGGGCCCTAAGGCATAAAAACACATTTCAAGAATTAAACCCAGCACACAGAACAGAAGTGCTAATGCACTGTCCATACGTACAGAATAAAAACAAAAAATTACAAAGAGAAGAGACACAGATGCCAATAGTGTTGAACTTTGATAAAAGTTTTAATGAGAACAAGTGGATTGAAAATCACTCAGAAACATCAATGATATATTGGCATAACAGACGAGTTTGGTGGAATTCCTGTTCCAGAGGGAAATCCTCTGCCCTGGCCAGTAAACATAGTCCTCACCACCACTGGAAAGCCACCCTCCAGAAACCACTTTGAGATCTGCTTGGTGGAGAGACACCCTCTACCCCCTTTCTCCCGGAAATGATGTGAAAACAGTGTAGAAACACGTTTCGTGAGGAAACTTCCCTTCCTGAGCCTGAAGGAAGTGAGATGTAGATAACCAGGTGGCTCTCATGGTTTTAGGGTAAGCTGAGAAAACTGCTACAGGTAGACAGAACAGCTGAAACTATAAAAGGGGCGCTTACTGAGACATTGAGTGGAAGGAGTGCAGCAAGACAAGGCATGCGGGTTTGAAGAGCAACAAGAGGACACTCAGAGTCCATTGCAGGCAGCATGCCAGCAAGAACCTAACACAAACTAGAGAAATAAGAGCCCTACAAGTAAGTCCCTGGTATACAGTATTGCCAACACGGTTTAATGGTATTGAAGTTGAGTGGCCTTCCTGCTACGTTTCATTACAACATGACCAGGCTGGTTGCTTAGTGACCTGCTCACAATCATTTTTGTTCACATGAACTCTATGAACTTGAAGATTAAATGGCTAGAAGTGTTTTCTCTTAACGACAAAATCCTATTTTCCAGTATTATGATTATATCCTATTCTCCAATACAAAGTAAGGGAAAGTTTGTGCGTAAATGCATCTATACTTTCCCCTGACCCCCTAAACCTCTGATAATATACTGTGTTTATATCTTTTCATGTGCCCACTGAATCATGGTTTACTGACGGACACAGAACATTTGTAGAATGACTGTGCTATGTATAGCAACATTCAATTACGTTCAAGTTCCATAACCCAAGAAAAAGGTAATTACTAATCTTAATACCTTGGAATATTTAACTTGAAAATACTGGGGCAAATCCACAAAAACGTAGCCTAACTTAACTTTTACCATTTAAGTTACACTGGCGGAAAATTTCTACCTAAGTGCCCGATCCACAAAGCACTTACCTAGAAATTTCAGGCCGTGTAACTTAAATGTCTCCGGCGCAAGGCGGTCCTCTTCTGCAGGGGGCGATGACAATTTAAATGAGGAGCGCTCCCGCGCCGGCCGTACTGCGCATGCTCGTGACGTCATTTTCCCGACGGGCAGCGCGCGAAATTACGTTACGCCGGGCTTTGTGGATTGCGACGGGACAATAAAGTTGCGTCGGGTAAAAAAAAAGTTACGCGCCGAAAAATAAAATTCAAAATTTAAAAAAAATAGCGGCGATCGAAAAAAAGGTCTGTTTTTACAAGGTGTAACTAGTTTACACCTTGTAAAAGCATCCCTAATTTTACGTATGCAAACGTAAACTTACGCAGAAAAAACAAAGCTGAAAAGCTTTGTGGATCTCCGTAAGTCCTCATTTGCATACGCAAAGCGGCATTTCAACGTGAAATGCCCCCAGCGGCGGATGCGGTACTGCATCCTAAGATCTGACAGTGTAAGTGTCTTACAGATGTCAGATCTTCTGCCTATCTTTGGAAAACTGCTTCTGAGGATCAGTTCCAAAGATAGGCACAGGGATACGCAGGCTGAACAGCAGTTCCGCCTGCGTATCCCTTTTGAGGATTTGGCCCACTGATTTCTGCTACACATAGACAATACATTTTTATTATTGAGATGCCCTCTAGTGGAAACACCCATATAAGACCCATTTGTACTCAGAGTCTCAGGTAATCGTGCTAGGGAAAGGTCTGAGGGGAAACAGGGAAATTGACCTGAGGTGTGCCGGGGTCACGTGGTCAGTATGCCTAAAAGGGGGCATACCCAAGTAGAAGTAAAAGAAGAAATGCAAGAAAAAAGGGGATGGGTGGGTGGCACACAAGAAAACCGTCGCCCAGAAGGAGGAAGGAGGGCGGGTTTAAATACCTCCCGACTCCTCCTACAAATACAGGCTGACCTGCGGTCAGCCTTTCACTTAACATACATTATGGCCCGGATTCACATACATTGGCGCATATTTATGCCGGCATAGCGTATCTTTTTTACACCACGCCGACGCAGCGCAGAGAGGCAAGCACAGAATTCACAAAGCACTCGCTCTCAAATCTGCGCTGGGTTTCTTAGTCATAAGTCTGCGTAAGTGGAAGTGGGCGTGAGCCATGCAAATGAGGCGTGACCCCATGCAAATGATGGGCCGAGCGCCAGAAAGATACAACTAACGAACGGCGCATGCGCCGTCCCGTGGACGCATCCCAGTGCGCATGCTCAGAATCACATCGGAACTACTCCCTAAGATACGTCGAATCACGACGTGAACGTAACCTACGCCTAGCCATATTCACGGACTACGTAAACGACGTAAAATACGACGGCTGTGTTGCCTGGTGCAGCCATTTGCATGGATGCTGCTGACTTAGACCTGCTTTATGGGGCATAACTTTACGCCGGACGTACGACTTACGTTAACCGCGTATATTACGCGCCGGGCGCAACTACGTTCGTGAATCGGCGTATCTCCCTCATTTGCATATGTGAATTGGAAATCAATGTAAGCGCCCCTTGCGTCCAGCGTAAATATGCGCCCACGATATGCCGCCGTAGGAAATTTACGTCGGTCGGATGAAGCCTATTTTCAGGCGTATCTAGTTTTGTGGGCACGGCGCACAGATACGACGGCGCATATTTACACTTACGCGGCGTATCTCGAGATACGTCGGCGTAAGTGCTTTGTGAATCCGGGCCTATGTCTTTAGGTAAATATATATATATATACACAGTGCCTTGCGAAAGTATTCGGCCCCCTTGAACTTTGCGACCTTTTGCCACATTTCAAGCTTCAAACATAAAGATATAAAACTGTAATTTTTTTTTTGAAGAATCAACAACAAGTGGGACACAATCATGAAGTGGAACGAAATTTATTGGATATTTCAAACTTTTTTAACAAATAAAAACTGAAAAATTGAGCGTGCAAAATGATTCAGCCCCCTTAAGTTAATACTTTGTAGCGCCACCTTTTGCTGCGATTACAGCTGTAAGTCGCTTGGGGTATGTCTCTATCAGTTTTGCACATCGAGAGACTGAAATTTTTGCCCATTGCTCTGTGCAAAACAGCTCGAGCTCAGTGAGGTTGGATGGAGAGCGTTTGTGAACAGCAGTTTTCAGTTCTTTCCACAAATTCTCCATTGGATTCAGGTCTGGACTTTGACTTGGCCATTCTAACACCTGGATATGTTTATTAGTGAACCATTCCATTGTAGATTTTGCTTTATGTTTTGGATCATTGTCTTGTTGGAAGACAAATCTCCGTCCCAGTCTCCGGTCTTTTGCAGACTCCATCAGGTTTTCTTCCAGAATGGTCCTGTATTTGGCTCCATCCATCTTCCCATTAATTTTAACCATCTTCCCTGTCCCTGCTGAAGAAAAGCAGGCCCAAACCATGATGCTGCCACCACCATGTTTGACAGTGGGGATGGTGTGTTCAGGGTGATGAGCTGTGTTGCTTTTACGCCAAACATAATGTTTTGCATTGTTGCCAAAAAGTTTGATTTTGGTTTCATCTGACCAGAGCACCTTCTTCCACATGTTTGGTGTGTCTCCCAGGTGGCTTGTGGCAAACTTTAAACAACACTTTTTATGGATATCCTTAATAAATGGCTTTCTTCTTGCCACTCTTCCATAAAGGCCAGATTTGTGCAGTAATCGACTGATTGTTGTCCTATGGACAGTGTCTCCCACCTCAGCTGTAGATCTCTGCAGTTCATCCAGAGTGATCATGGGCCTCTTGGCTGCATCTCTGATCAGTCTTCTCCTTGTATGATCTGAAAGTTTAGAGGGACGGCCAGGTCTTCGTAGTTTTGCAGTGGTCTGATACTCCCATTTCAATATTATCGCTTGCACAGTGCTCCTTGGGATGTTTAAAGCTTGGGAAATCTTTTTGTATCCAAATCCGGCTTTAAACTTCTCCACAACAGTATCTCGGACCTGCCTGGTGTGTTCCTTGTTCTTCATGATGCTCTCTGCGCTTTAAACGGACCTCTGAGACTATCACAGTGCAGGTGCATTTATACAGAGACTTGATTACACACAGGTGGATTCTATTTATCATTAGTCATTTAGGTCAACATTGGATCATTCAGAGATCCTCACTGAACTTCTGGAGAGAGTTTGCTGCACTGAAAGTAAAGGGGCTGAATAATTTTGCACGCCCAATTTTTCACTTTTTTATTTGTTAAAAAAGTTTGAAATATCCAATAAATTTCGTTCCACTTCATGATTGTGTCCCACTTGTTGTTGATTCTTCAAAAAAAAATACAGTTTTATATCTTTATGTTTGAAGCCTGAAATGTGGCAAAAGGTCGCAAAGTTTAAGGGGGCCGAATACTTTCGCAAGGCACTGTATATACACACACATACATATATATAGTAATGGTTTGAGAGTAACTTGGTTTGTGCATTTTGCAAGTGAAGCAACATTTTTTAACCACTTGACCACCGGGCCTATTTTGGCACTTCTCTCCTTCATGTAAAAATCGATTTTTTTTGCTAGAAAATTAATCAGAAGCCCCAAACATTATATATTTTTTTTTAGCAGACACCCTAGGGAATAAAATGGCAGTCATTGCAACTTTTTTTTTCTCGCACGGTATTTGTGCAATAATTAAAAAAAAACAGTAAAGTTAGCCCAATTTTTTTGTATAATGTGAAAGATGATGTTACGCCGAGTAAATAGATACCTAACATGTCACGCTTTAAAATTGCGCACACTCATGGAATGGCGCCAAACTTCGGTACTTAAAAATCTCCATAGGGACAGGGCGCGTTTTCTGGCTCCTAACTTTTTTAGCTAGCTCCTAGATTCCAAGCAAATTTGTCAAACCCTGCTTTAAGCAATACCAAACAACCTTGATCATCTTTCTTGATGTCTCGGATGTAACATATTGGTTGGTGTATTTCCTAACATAATGTTGCTGTATATGCAAATTATTATATTGCAATGGACCTTTTTAAGCTGAACTCCAGGTATCGGTAAAAAATTGCCTTGCATTGAGAATCTACTTACAACGGTAGCATCTCATAAGGTAATGCCACGTACAGACGGTCGTTTTTTGTGATGAAAAAAAAAAACGATGCTTTAAATCATGAAATAAAACGACGTTTTTGAAACTTCATTTTCAAAAACGACGTTGCCTACACACCATCGTTTTTTCAAAATGTTCTAGCAAAGCGCGGTTACGTTCAGCACGTACGACGGCACTCTGTTCCATTGAAGCTTGCTTCATAACTTGCTTCTTTTTTTTTATCAATAAATTTTTATTGGGTTTATCAATTTACAACACTTGAGATAGTTGCATTCAATATACAACTTGAGTAGTATAATCACCATGTACAGGCAAACATTTAACAGAAAAAGAATACGGTACTCAGCGACCTAGGCCAGCCTACCCCAATTGGGTACAAACTGTAGGACTGGGAGGTCACCAAGATGATCAGTGGTACACCTATACAGCTAAAGTAAAGACAAATAAAGGAGGGGGGGAGGGATGGAGAAAACTGAAATAAAGGCTGCCGTTAGTCATTATCTATACCAAAGATTCAGTATTTTATACTGTTATTCTTCAGACTATAGGAAGATTATTAAAGTAAGGAATCTTTTAAATATTTGGAAGCTTTCGGGTGGGTTAACCACATTTTCCATTTTCTACGATAGGGGATTATAGAATCATTCTTATAGGCTAATAATAGTTCTAATTGAGCTTGGGTGTTTAATCTGGTGATGACCATTGGTAGGTTTGGGGCGTCTGCGGATTTCCATAGAGAGGCCACTGTAATTCTTGAGGCTATCAAAATATGTAAGACAATAGTCCTATACAAAGTGGGGTATTTGTCTAGATCTATACCTAATAATGCGTTAGTAGGAGTAAGCTTGCCCGTAAGATTGGCGATAAAGGATGAGATAGAGTTCCAAAAACTTTTTAGAGTCTTGCAACTCCAAAGCGTGTGCAGGAGGTTTCCCGTTTGCTCGTTACATTTCCAACAGATGTCGGATGCTGTTGGATAAATTTTGGATAACTTGTATGGTGTTAAGTACCATCTATTCATTATTTTTTGGGCATTATCCCAGTGTTCAATGCAAGAGGATGACTTACTTATTGTTTGAAATGCTTTAATCCACTGAGTCGGGGAAAAAATTTGGTCCAGATCCTTTTCCCATTTCAGCATATTTGTGTTTTTGGTAAAGAGTTGGGAGGATAACACATCGTAGAAAAAAGATATACCTTTCTTTTTATCATTTTTCTGAGGAGAGAGGAACTCCCAAAGGTTCATAGGGATTTCGATCAAATTACTGGGAGAGAAATCTTTCAGTCGGGCACACTTACCAATCTTATTCTCGATGATGTTCTTAACATTAGGGGGTAGGTTCTGGTATAGATTATATCCATTACTGATCCACTCGTTTACAGAGAATCTGATTCTGCAATAATTAATGACTTCTGTGGGAAGATGTAATTTAGCCTTTTTCTCTACATGTCTGGTTTTTGAGAGAATGTGTTTCCAAGCAAATAAAGTAGTTTTAATGCTTATTAGGTTGGGGATTGTTATTTTGGGGATAATGGCGCTAGCTATTGCGAGAGAAGGGAGGTCAAAATTGTGTGTGGCTAAACGTTCAATGTTTACCCATAATTTGTCATTTGTTGGGTTAAACCAATGTTTCATCTGATCTAAGATAGAAGCAAAATAATAATTTCTAATGTCTGGGAGGCCCATTCCACCGGAATTTTTTTTAGTAGTAAGGATCGAGAAAGCAACTCTGGGTTTTTTTTTGTTCCAGATAAATTGTCTAAGTTTGCTGTCTAGTTGTTTAAAGAACTTAGCAGGAATTGGTATGGGGAGGCATCTAAAGAGATATAAAATTTTAGGTAAAGTTTGCATCTTGAAAGCGGCTATTTTACCAACCCAGGATAAGTTGTTTTTTTGAATATGTGATAAGTCACGGGATATTTGGCCTAAAAGTGTGGGGAAATTGGCATCATACATTTTTGTTGGAGGAAATGTGAGTTGGATCCCTAGGTATGTTATCGATTTGTTGTCCCAATTGTATTTATGTGTTGTGCGTAGAGAGTTGATTGTCGAGTCTGGTATGTTCATAGGGAGGATAAAGCATTTTTCCTGATTGATTTTATAGTATGAGACATCTTTGAATTTTTCTAGTATTGCGTGTATTGTAGGCAGAGATATATCAGGTTCTGTCAGTGTCAATATGATATCGTCTGCGAATAGTCCTAGTTTGTGCACGTCTTGGCCAATCGTAACACCTCTGACGTTCGGGGATGATCGAATGTATTCTGCTAGGGGTTCTATAGCTAAGGCAAAAATTATAGGGGATAGGGGGCAGCCCTGTCTGGTTCCGTTAGTTAATGGGAAGTTTATAGATAAGATACCTGAAGTGTAGACCTTTGCGTTGGGCTGGGTATATAATGCCATGATTGCTGAGTGGATAAAACCGGTAAAGCCGAATTTAGTTAAGGTTTTTGATATATATTCCCAATGCATTCTGTCGAATGCTTTTTCAGCATCTAAAGCTAAGAGCAGGGCGGGGGTTCGATTATTGTGTATAGAGTTAATAATATTGAGCATTCTTCTTGTGCTATCTGGGGCCTGTCTACTTTTAACAAAGCCAACTTGATCTGGTTTAATTAGAGTGGGAATTATATTAACGAGTCTATTCGCCAGTATCTTTGGGTAGATTTTCAGATCTGAGTTTAGTAGGGAAATGGGCCTATAGTTTAAAGGGGAAGTGGGATCTTTGCCTGATTTAGGTATAGTGATAATTATTGCTTCTAGCAGTTCTTTTGCGAGGGCTTCTGAGTTAGCTGCTTGATTAAATAGGTTGGAAAGATAGGGGACTAGGGTTTCTTCAAAGGCAGTATAATATTCTCCTGATAGGCCATCTGGGCCTGGTGATTTATTTTTTGGTAGTTCGTGTATGACCTTAATAATTTCTTCATCTGATATAGGTTTGTTGAGTAATTCTAATGATGTAGGATCAATGGAAGGAAGGACAATATTGTCTAAAAATGATGAGATGTTATCAGCGTTTGGTTGGGGGGTGAGAGTGTCATTTTTTAGATTATAGAGTGTCTCATAGTACAGTGAGAAAGTATCTGCTATCTCTTTAGGATTGAGGATTGTTTTGCCTGAGGTGTGGTGGGTTAGTTTATGAATTTTGTTCCTTTGTTGGCGAAGTTTTATTTGGGAGGCCATTAACTTACCTGCTCTGTTACCTTGGGAGTAGTATTTTAAATTTAGTTTTTTAAGATATTTGTCATGGTCAGCAATTAATAAGGATCTAAGATCAGATCTAAGGTTATTGAGTTGGCGTTCTAAGATTATGTTTTGGGGTTTTTTTTTGTGTAACTTTTCAAGGTTGGAAATTTCTACTAGTATTGAGTTGATCGTGTTGTTTCTATTTTTTTCTCTCTAGCGGTGATTTGAATTAAGAGACCTCTCGCATATGCTTTGTGGGCACACCATAGAGTAGTGTTGTTAACGGACATATTATCATTTACATCAAAAAATTCTTTTAGACCTTTTTTCATCACAGATCTATGTTTCTCCTGGGAGAGGATATATGTATTGTTTCTCCAAAGATAATTGTTGGGGCAATTTTGGTTCGAATTAATATCAAGAGTGATTGGAGCGTGATCAGACCATGTTAGGTTGTGAATACTAGCATTCGCTACTTTTGTGAGGAGATTTTTATCTGTGATGAAATAGTCTATTCTGGAGTACGTCTTATGAACATTGGAGAAGAAAGTAAAGTCTTTTTCTGTGGTATGAAGGCATCTCCAGGGATCGTACAGGTCTTCTGCTGAGAAAATGTTGGAAAGACCCTTTCTGGGAGCTTTTCCTTTCTTGGAGGTGTCCATATCAGGATCCATCGGTGCGTTTAAGTCTCCACAGATCAAGAGGTGGCCTTTCTGAATTTTTCTTGTCTTCCCAATCACTTTTTGGATGAATTGGTGGGGATTTTTATTGGGGGCATAAATATTGACAATAGTGTATGTCACGTTGTCTAAGGTGGCAACCAGAATTATGTATCTTCCTTGGGTGTCAGTTTTGAGATCTATTTGTTGGAACGAGACAGTGTCTTTGATAGCTATAGCCACCCCTTTTTTTTTTCTTTCTTTCGTTGCTGGAAAGGAAAATGTGGGGAAAATTATGATGTTTGAAGGTAGGTGTTTTATCCTTAGCGAAATGGGATTCCTGGATGCAAACAACATCACTTCCGAATTTAATTGCATCTGTCCACAATGCTTTTCTTTTATGAGGGCTGTTCAAGCCTTTGACATTGAAAGACATGAGTTTAAGTGGCATATCTTATCAGTTGAGGATGCTTTGTTGTAGATTCAGTCTTGTAGGAGATAGTTTTTTTGTGGGTAGATGGTATATCATTGTGGCGTAGTAATATTGTTTTGCCAGTAGATGGTGGTGTTGCTTTAGAAATAGTGTACAGGCAGCAGAAAAAAAACAGAAAATGGTGAACGAACCAGGGAAGAAAAATCAACAAAAGCTTAGTAAAACTGTGAAAAAAGAATAGGAGTTGTTGTGCTCCAACTCCTGTGTACATGACTATGTACTTCCAATTGATTGGGGGTAAAAACTTAGAGAGAAGTCCAGTCAGGAATTATTCAAAATCTGGATTCCCTGAGCTGCAAAAGGCCCTTAAACATGGGCATAAGAGATTTGTGAGGCCTCAGTTTGTGCCTGGACATTAAAACTTGTCATGAGAGGATTTTTTTTTTTTTTTAATCGCCATGAGAGGATTTTTAAGCTGTTTTCCAGTCCTGGGAAATGGGACCAGGTGTAGTAGTGTCCATTTTGGTATTTTCTTGGTTTGGGAGTAGACCCCATGAGCGGAGGATTTTCAGACCCTGTTCCATTCCGTTAATAGTGTATGAGGTGCCTTTAAAACCTACCAGAATTTTTGTGGGGAAGCCCCATTTGTAAATTATGCCATGGTTTCTCAGCACTTTAGTGATCGAGTTTAGATTTTTGCGAGCTAAGATTGTCGCTTGTGAGAAATCCGAGTAAAGGATTATTCCAGAATACGGATCTGGGAGTGGCGAGTGGCGCCGAGCGAATTGCATCAGTTGTTCCTTGACATTGAAGAAGTGGATCCTAGCAATGACATCTCTAGGTATTTTCTCTGCTATGTAATGCGGTTTAGGTAGCCTATGTGCCCTGTCAATTTCCAGCTCTTGTTGAGGAGTGGCAGGGATTAGATCAGAAATCATGGTTTTAATGAAGCGTTTTAGGTCTGGTGGCTTCACATTCTCAGGTATACCTCTGAATTTTATATTATTTCTCCGATTTCTGTCTTCAATTTGTCCGACTTTGATCCTGAGTTGTCTCATTTCTTCTTCCAGATCAAAGTGGGAGTCCACTAATTCATTGTGCGAAGCAGTGAAATCGCACATTTTATTCTCCATATAATCCACTCTTTCTCCCAGAGCATCAATCTCCAATTTAGATTTGTGCATAAGGCTAATCATATCATGCTGTAATGCACCTCTTAAAGACATGATCATATCTTTAAAGGTAGTGTCCAGTACTGGTAAATCAGTAGTGGGCATAGCCTGTAGTTTTTCATCATAGGGATTTTTGTCCAGGCTGCAGGCAAGGCCTGTATGAGGTGTGTGAGGATTACCTTGTTCAGAGGAGATCCTCCTTTTCTGCCTCACTGGACTCAGCATGTCATCCAGGCGATCGCTGTCAGGCTGGGGCTGTGTAGCTGTGAGATTTTCTCCCTCATGGAGAGAGGGAGCAGCACGCCGTTCTGCATTGCAGTGAGGTGAGGGGGAAGCGCCATCTTGTTCTCTCTGCAGCCCAGCAGGGCTGCAGAATGCGCTGAGTTTGCGGGGTCCCACACTGTTCTTCCTCTTAGCCGACATGTCTGCTACAGTCCCGGTAAGTTCCAGTATCGCTCTGTGTTGTTTAGGGCTCACAGGTCGCTGTGTAAGTTGCTCAGGGAGATCCGTTCTCAGAGAGCTCCCTCAGAATGCAGCCATACAGTTCTGCGGCTGACCACGCCCCCTTCATAACTTGCTTCTGAGCATGCGCGGGTTTAAAAACGTTGTTTTGCCCACACACTATCATTTTAAATGGCACAAAAAACGACGTTTTGAAAAACGACACAAAAAATTCAAGCATGTTTTTTTTTTTTTTTTGTCGTTTTTCAGAAGACATAAAACAAAGTTTTCCCCACACACGGTCATTTTAAATGACGTTTTCAAAAACAACGTTTTTTTTCATCACAAAAAACGACCGTCTGTACGCGGCATAAGTGTTTCTTCTTTTTCCAGTCCCTAAACAAGCATATTTACAGATGTATGAGAAGAAATAACCCAAACATCTTAGCGTAATACAACTGCTGTATAGGCTACAATTCTTAAAGCCGTAGCAAACATCACTTGGACACTTGTACCTTCAGGTAAGCTTAAAATAAAGCTTACCTGTAGATACAAATCTCCTAAACATGCACCATTTAAGAGATATTCACTATTTTTGCAGCTGGTGATGTGACCTGAGCATGCACACTGTTCTCTGAATTGAGGGCACACCAAGTGGAGGGAGGGCACACCAAGTGTGCCCTTAATCCAGAGCGGTGTGCGTTGACTCTGACTCCCATGCATATGTATGGGAGTGACATCATCACTGCTCAGCCATTTAAACATCTGGAGCCCACAAACCCAGAAGAAAGATCATTTAAAAGGCAAGTCTCTCATACTGTGCAAGTATCCGATGCATGCTAGCACATTATACCATTACCTTGCAGGTGGCCTTCTTTTTTTTTTTACCACTTAAGGACCGCCTAACGCCGATATACGTCGGCAGAATGGCACGGCTGGGCACAGGCACGTACATGCACGTCGCCTTTAAGAGCCCAGCCGTGGGTTCGAGTGCGCTCGCGACCCGGTCCAAAGCTCTGTGACCGCGCCCGTGGGACCCGATCACCGCCGGCATCCCGCGATCGGGTCATAGGAGCTGAAGAACGGGGAGAGGTGAGTGTAAACACACCTTACCAGTTCTTCTGTGTGGCAGTGACACTCATCGTCTGTTCCCTGATATAGGGAACGACGATCAGTGACGTCACACAGCCACGCCCCCCTACAGTAAGAATCACTCTCTTAGGGCACACTTAACCCCTAAGCGCCCCTAGTGGTTAACCCCTTCACTGCCATTGTCATTTTCACAGTAATCAGTGCATTTTTATAGCACTTTTCGCTGTGAAAATTACAATGGTCCCAAAAATGTGTCAAAAGTGTGCGATGTGTCCGCCATAATGTATCTAAGATACGCTACACTGCCGTAACTTATCTTTTTTAGTTTGAATCCACAACGAATCTGCGCTGTAAGTTACGGCAGCGTAGTGTATCTCTCGCAGCGTAAGGGCGCAGAATTCAAATGGCTGTGAAGGGGGCGTGTTTTATGTTAATACGTTGTGACCCAACGTAAACAATGTTTTTTTTAACTGCACATGCGCCGTCCCTGGGGGTATCCCAGTGCGCATGCTCGAAATTAAACCGGAACCAGCCAATGCTTACGATGGTGACGTCATTCTACGCAAATTCCTATTCGCGAACGACTTATGCAAACGACGCAAAAAATTCAAAATTGTACACGGGAAGGACGGCCATACTTAACATTGAGTACACCTCATAATAGCAGCTTTAACTATACGCCGGAAAAAGCCGAACGCAAATGACGGAAAAAAATGCGCCGGGCCGACGTACGTTCGTGGATCGCCGTAAATAGCTAATTTGCATACTTGACGCTGATTTCGACGGAAACGCCACCTAGCGGCCGCCGAAAAATTGCATCTAAGATCCGACGGCGTACGAAGATGTACGCCTGTCGGATCTAGCCGAGATGCCGTCGTATTTTGTTTTGAGGATTCAAAACAAAGATACGACGCAGAAATTTTGAAATTACGCTGGCGTATCAATAGATATACGCCGGCGTAATTTCTTTGTGGATCTGCCCCTAAGTGAATTTTTCAATGTGGGTCAGATGAGCAGAGAAAGACAAGAATGAGGAACCGGATTAATCAAAAGCCAGTCTTTGTCTACTGGAAGCCTGCCCACTGTAAATGGTATAATGACTTTTAATAAATGGTTAGAAGACGTTAAAATCCAAATGTGGATACCCTCTTAAAGTGGAACTTTAGTCAGAAAATGTAATCCTGATAGACCACTTCATGTTGGCCCGTTTTGCAAGGTATACAATAGTTGTGTAAAATATTAAACATTAGTGCCTATACTGTTCTTGACACTGTGTCGGAAGTCAGAGCTACTTCAGGTCAATCTCTTAACAGCCCAAAGAGTTACTGCTGCTCAGGGGATCTGGGTTTCAGCAAAATGGCAGCCTCAGGCAAGAAGAAACAGGAATAATGCTGGAGGCAGTTTACAGCACACACTAATTTTGGCTGTATAATTATCAATATGGAATGTATGGTCGTTGCTAAAGAACATTTTTTTTATCAAGATGCTCTGGGCAAAGTTTTGCTTTAAAATGAGGTCTTGTGCCACTGAAAAGGTCACACATCCAAGGCTGGCCATGTTAACCGCTTCAGTCCTGGAAGATTTTACGCATTTCCTGACCATGCGTACTTTTTACTTTTTACAATTTGCCACTGCGTCGCTTTAACTGACAATTGTGCGGTCATGCAATGCTGTACCCAAACTAAATTTGCGTCCTTTTTCCCCACAAATAGAGCTTTCTTTTGGTGGTATTTGATCACCTCTGTGGAGTTTTTTTTTTTGTGCTATAAACAAATAAAGAGCGACAATTTAATAAAACTAACAATATTTTTTACTTTTTGCTATAATAAATACCCCCAAAAATGTTTTTAAAAAACAAATTTCTTCATCGTTTTAGGCCAATATGTATTCAACATTTCTTTGGATTTTTCGCAATAAGCGTATATTGATTGGTTTGCGCAAAATATATAGGGCCAGATTCAGGTAGACTTACGACGAGCGTATCAGTAGATACGCCGTCGTAAGTCCGAATCTCCGCCGTCGTATATTTAAGCGTATTCTTAAACCGAGATACGCTTAAATATTGCTAAGATACGACCGGCGTAAGTCTCCTACGCCGTCGTATATTAACTGCATATTTACGCTGGCCGCTAGGGGCGTGTACGCTGATTTACGCCTAGAATATGTAAATCAGCTAGATACGCCTATTCACGAACGCACGCCCGGCCGTCGCAGTAAAGATATGCCGTTTACGTAAGGGGTTTTCAGGCGTAAAGATAAACCACCAAAAAGATGGCGCAGCCAATGTTAAGTAAGTTTTACGTCGTTTGCGTAACTCGTTTGTGAATGGGGCTGGCCGTAATTTACGTTCACGTCGAAAGCATTGACGATTTGTCGACGTCATTTGGAGCATGCGCCGTCCGTGGACGTATCCCAGTGCTCATGCTCCAAATGACGTTGGCAAATCATCAATGCTTTCGACGTGAACGTAAATTACGGCCAGCCGTTCGATCGAAGTCATTTACGTGGGGTCACACTTAATATACATAAAACATGCCCACAGCTTCAACATTTGAATTAGGCGGGCTTACGCCGGCCCTAATACGCTACGCCGCCGTAACTTCGGCCGCAAAATCTTTGAGAATACCATACTCTCAAAGTTACGGCGGCGAGTGTATAGGAGATACGCTACGCCCGCCTAAAGGCATGTGAATCTAGCCCACAGTGTCTACAAACTATGGGAGAGATTTATAGATTTTTTTTTTTTTTTTACTAATAATGGCAGCGATCTGCGATTTTTAGCAGTACTGCGACATTGCGGTGGACAGAACGGACACCTTTGACACAATTTTGGGACCATTGACATTTATACAGCGATCAGTGTTAAAAAGAATGCACTGATTATTGTGTAAATGTCACTGGCAGGGAAGGAGTTAACACTAGGGGGCGATCAAGGGGTTAACTGTGTTCCCTAGTTAGTGTTTCTAACTGTATGGGGATAGGACTGACTGGGGGAGGAGACATATCGTTGTTCCTACTTAGTAGGAACAAATTATATGTCTCCTCTCCCCTGGCAGAACAGGGATTTGTGTGTTTACACACACAAATCCCTGTGCTGGTGCTCGTGCCCGCTGGCCACAAACATCAGGTCCCCCGCCATGCAGCTGGCATGCGCGCCCCCCTGACAGCTCTTAAAGGGTACAACGTACCCATACAGGGTTTTGCCCAATAGAGCCATTCTGGTGACGTATAAGGACATTAGCTGGTCGTCAAGTGGTTAAAGAGGAACTGCAGTCTGTTCACATAATTTGTAATAAAAACATCTTTGCCATTCTGAAGCTTCCCTTCAACTACTTTGCATATTATTGTATATATACTGTGATTCTGTACTTCCCAAATATGCTGTAGAAATCTCCCTCCCCGAGTCTGGCTGCAGCCATTTTAACTGTGGGCAGCTGAAGCTGCTGCCTGTACACTTCCTGGATTTACACAGACACCCACTCATATATACAGACACATACAAACATATACAGACAGACACACTCACACCATTGCTTGCCTGCTTATTTCTCCTCTGAGGATGAACACACATGTATTTCTGCAGTCTCCTGTTATTTCCTCCCTCATCCAGCCCCCTGCAGCTCTCATTGGCCCTCCTATGACTCATCTCCCCTCCCTTGCTGGAAAACTCTCAGGAGCGTGAGAGAGAGCTGTGCATGATGTCATAAGCCTAGCCTAATGACCAGACAAGAAACAGGAAGTGGGCTATATAAGGTATTTACTGGCAGAATAAAAAATGTTTTACTATCCAAAGGTTAAACAACAAGGGCAGAAGATTTATTAGATGGAAAGATGAAAAAATGACCGCTTTAATACATTATCATAAAAACCAAAAAAAGGTTTAACATCCATTGTACTCAAAGACTATCTGCAATCTAAATCACAAACCTCCAAACTAAGCGCAGTAATGTACAACTGATACACCCTGCTGGATTTTTTCTGTGTAAGGATAAACTTAAACGGGTTGTAAAGGTTCATTTTTTTATTTTCTAAATAGGTTCCTTTAAGCTAGTCGCAGGGGTCCTCAAACTTTTTAAACAGGGGGCCGGTTCACTGTCCCTCAGACCGTTAGAGGGCCGGACTATAAAAAAAACTATGATCAATTTCCTATGCACACTGCACATATGTTATTTTGAAGTGAAAAAAACAAAATGGGAACAAATACAATATTTAAAATGAATAAGAACAATGCAAGCTCCCCAATCATCATTACATCATCATCATCATTAAAAAATCATCAGCTCCACCATCATCATCATTACAAAATCATCATTACAAAATCATCAGCTCCGCCATCATCATCATTACAAAATCATCATTACAAAATCATCATTACAAAATCATCAGCTCCGCCATCATCATCATTACAAAATCATCAGCTCCGCCATCATCATCATTACAAAATCATCAGCTCCGCCATCATCATCATTACAAAATCATCAGCTCCGCCATCATCATCATTACAAAATCATCAGCTCCGCCATCATCATCATTACAAAATCATCAGCTCCGCCATCATCATCATTACAAAATCATCAGCTCCGCCATCATCATCATTACAAAATCATCAGCTCCGCCATCATCATCATTACAAAATCATCAGCTCCGCCATCATCATCATCATTACAAAATCATCAGCTCCGCCATCATCATCATCATTAAAAAATCACGCGGGCCGTAGTTTGAGGACCCCTGGTTTAAACCCCCCCCCCCGCCCACCATCATTATCGTAAGCCAGCCCCCCCCCCCCCCTTCATCATCATTAAAAACCCATCAGCTCCCCTCACCATCGCAAGCCAGCCCCCCCACCCCCATCATCATCATCATTATTAAAATAATCTTTAGCTCCCCTCACAATATAGCCACCCCCCCCCCCCATCATCATTAAAAATAAACTTTAGCTCCCCTCACAATCTCAAGTCACCCCCCCCCCTCCCCCCCAATCATCATCATCATCGTTATTAAAAATTAACTTTAGCTCCCCTCCCAATCGCAAGTCACCCCCCCCCCCCATCATCATCATCATCATTATCATTAAAAATAAGCCAGCCCCCCCCCCCCCCCATTGTAAGCACCTCACAGCCTCCTTACTGTTTTGTGCTGTGTCAGTCTGGCTGTCACGATGCTCCCCCACTGTTCTGGCATGCTGTGTTAAATGTCCCGCCCTCCTCCTCCTCCTAGACTAGCTTGTGTGACAGACAGCACGCTGGCTCTATCACACGAGCTAGTCTTCTAGGAGGAGGAGGAGGGCGGGACATTTAACACAGCGCGCCGGAACTGTTAACGCTGTGTCACGGAGATCTCCGTGACACAGCGGGATTGCTGTGTAACCGGTCGGCATTGCCTGTCAGGGACGGGCGGGCCGGTTTAAAGTCCCCCGCGGGCCGCATGTGGCCCGCGGGCCGTAGTTTGAGGACCCCTGAGCTAGTGCATTGTTGGTTCACTTACCTTTTCCTTCCATTTCCCTTCTAAATGTTTTTTTCTTTGTTTTCTTTGTCTAAATTTCTCACTTCCTGTTTCTCCTCAGTAAGCTGATCTAAATGACTTTCCACCGTTCGGATGATGGTGGAAAGCTTACTGAGGAGAAACAGGAAGTGAGAAATTCAATCAAAGAAAAAAAACATTTAGAAGGGAAATTGAAGGAAAAGGTAAGTGAACCAACAATGCACTAGCTTAAAGGAACCTATTTAGAAAATAAAAGATGAACCTTTACAACCCCTTTAACTCTAGAATCTATTATGAAACAGAAGTATGAGCTGTTCTTCAATGACGGCAGCAGTCTTCTATTTTTGACCATAACTAGGTAGATTAATGTGGAATGTGCATCACAGCAACATTTTCATAGTGTTTTCGCCACTATACTATTTCTGTTAGTAACATTCTTACTGAGAACTCAACAGCCATGGTACCATTGAAAGTCTTAGGAATAAATAAACATTTATTTGACCTTCTTTTAATTTTGATGAAAAATATCGTTCTAAGCCAGGGGTGTCCAAACTTTTTTCAAAGAGGGCCAGATTTGATTATGTGAACATGCGTGAGGGCCGACTATTTTGCCTGACATTCTTTGAACCATTAACATTCGGTCTAAGTGTGTTCATCTGAGCACTAATACACAGCCCAACAAGAATTCTCTTGCCTTTGTGTCTGTGTGTGGTGAAGAGATGAGCTTGGGAGTGTTATTTGGATATACCGTATATTATTTTATTTGTGGCCCCCAACGAATCCCAGAGCGCTGCTTAGGACTAAGGATGAGCTTGGGCGTGTTATTTGGATGTACCGTATTTATCGGCGTATAACACGCACAGGCTTACCATTGTCATGAATGCAGCCTCACCATTGCCATGAATGCAGCCTTACCATTGCCACCAATGCAGCCTTACCATTGCAACCAATGCAGCCTTACCAATGCAGCCTCACTTGTGCCATAAATGCAGCCTCACATGTGCCATAAATGCAGCCTCACATGTGCCTGAATGCAGCCTTACATGTGCCATGAATGCAGCCTTACCATTGCAATCAATGCAACCTTACCATTGCAATCAATGCAGCCTCACATGTGCCATAAATGCAGCCTCACATGTGCCATGAATGAAGCCTTACCATTTCTATCAGTGCAGCCTCAACGATGCCCATCTGCAGCCTCGGAGGGCAGAGGGAGGGGGGCGGGACAAGTGCCGAAAGATTACAAACAGGAGAATCTCTTGTTTACCCTGTGGTCTCTTTAATACAAAGTCCCGCCTCCTATGATAGACAGAACAGTCGTCCAATGGCATCCCAGGAGACGGGACTTCCAATAGAGACGTTGCTGAGTAAACAGGAGATTCTCTTCATGTAATCTGACAGCGCTCGTTCTGCCCCCTCCCTGTCCCCTCCAAGGCAACGCCAAAAAATACAGTATATATCTTTTGTGACCCCCAGGGGGCCATATTAAATATATATATATCCAAATCCCCAGGGGGCCATATTAAATCAACAGGGGGGCGCATTTGGCCCCCGGGCCGGACTTTGGACATGCCTGTTCTAAGCCAATGAAGCACCAGCTAAATAAACATGACACCCGCCTAATGCACACTTGCTAACACCCATTAAATTGAGCATTAATGTGCTTTGGCTAAGACAGACCATAAATCCGACATGCACCATTCTCCCAGGCACAGAGTACCTCAATGCACAGTAGTGCATTACTGTGCTTTGTGGTGCGCTACAATGAGGTGAGTTCCTATAGTGTGTTGGGATGCTCTAACAATCCCCCCCCCCAAAAAAAAACACACAGACGGGAGAGGAGAGAGGGTTTGTTCTGCACCTCTCCCCCCACCCCTCTGTGTCTGCCCAACCTCCAATCCCCAGTG